>NW_007726249.1:585105-588566 GCF_000696425.1 Galeopterus variegatus
ATACACCTCTAGTCTCTGAGACTTGACTCAAAGCCTAAATTCAAACAAATGGTATAATAGCATTTGAGCACGTGCTGTACACAGGAATTGTGTTAAATGCTTGGTGTGAATTTATACCACTTAGTCCTTTCACCAACTCTCTGAAGTGACTTCTATCATTTCGGCCATTTTTCTGAAGTGGCAATTAAGGCTCAGAGAGGTTAAGTCACACCTACTAAGTGGCATCTACGTCATCTTGTCCCTGTGCTGTGACCCCCACATAGCTTTCCCAGGACAGCTCAGCTGTGTCCTCTTTTCCTCCCACGACGATCTGAGGTCCCAGGATGTTTTGATACTGTCCTTGCTGGGGCTGAGAGGCTTTGGGGCTGGCTCTGCAGACTTGGCTCTGACCCCTGCAAGGTGGAGAGAGCCGACCCTACGTACCCTCCGGACAGCCCCCCAACCCCTCTGGAAGTGGAGCCTCCTCAGGGACTGGTGTCCTCCGCCACACTGGAGGAAGAAGCTGACCCCTGATGGGTCCAGAGGACTTCTGAGCTAAGACTCAGGAGGCCTGTGGCAGGGAGACGGTGAGGGTGTCTGTTGGACTTTGGAGACCAGCCCACACCCAGAGCCTCCACCCCAACCTCTGTCCCATCCTGTGCAGCAACCTCGCTGCCTCCTGATGAACTCAGCACCAGTTTGGCCAGGCTGATTGAATTTTTATGCCCTCCCAGGCCTCTTGCATATTCCATTAGGCTCACAAAGGTGCCTGCGCCATGGTTTCTTTGTGATTTGTGGCCAGGTAATTGCCCAGGGCTGAGGAAAGTTTGGCAGGCCCAGGATGATTCCCTGACTCCTGGCATCTCTCCCTCCAGCCAGCTCCGTTCCTGCAGCTCCTACACTGGCCGGCCCACCCCAGGTTCACGTTTGGCCAACCTCGAACGAAGGGCTCAGGGGTAGACAGGGAGGCTGCCCTCGATGCCCTGCCCAGGTTGGCCCATGGGGAGGGGTAGGGGGAAACACCTCCAGCCTCACAGGGTCTACCATGGCCCTCTACCCTGCTCTGCCTGGCATGTCCGGGTCCCCTGGGAGGCCTGGGCCCTGCCCTCCACTGCCCATGGCTCTGCTCTTTCCAGAGCCGTGGGCTGAGACAATCAGCTGGTCCTGTCACTTCTCATCTTGTCCCCTCTTATGGGGTCCGCCTGAAGATCCTGTGTTAGCTTCAGTGAGGTGTGTGGGACACTGGGACGGACTTGTACTGACGACCCCCTTCTCCCCGTCACACACCATCCATTCCTAAGACTGTGGACTCTGCAGTCCTTGCCGGCAGCAAGAGGCTCTGCCCATTGGCCTCACCTCCAGCCTTTCTCTAATGAGAGCCCTGGAGGCTGGTGCTCAGGCAGCCTGGCCTGGGCTCCAGGATTCCCGAGGCAGGCGGCAGGGAGGAGGGGCCCCCTTTAAAGGCCTGTCAGTCAAGCATTGTGCAGCTCAGAGGGAATCCTCAGCCCTGTTTCAGGGCCACTCTCCAGGCTGGCGTTTAGCCTGACCAGAGCCAGACTTTGCCCTCCACTCAGGCCCTGAGTCTGTGTTGGACGCCGTCCTTGTCTAAGACCCCACCCTGCCTTTCTGTCCTGCAGGGACATTGATAGCCTGTGAGAAGCCCACAGAGTACCCTCATCCGCAGGGAGCCTTGGGGATGTCGGCCAGTGAACGGAGTCACCACCCGCCCCCACCCCCACCCTGGGGGCAGAGAGGAATGAGGCAGGAAACCCAGAAAGCGCAGACGACAGTGGATGAGGCTTGGCAGAGAGGTGGGAAGACACCAGGACACGCACTGGCAGCTCGCTGTCCCTGTGGACACACGCATGGACGGTCAGTGACTCTCTGAGCCAGCCTCTGAGTTCGGAGACCAGCCTGGATGCTCGTCTTGGAAGACGGCTTCTCCGCTGCAGAGCCAGGAGATGAAGCCCGTTCCCCCCAGCTCCAACACCCCCAAGCATCATGGTCCCACCCAGACTCGCTGTCTTCCCTCTCCCACTGAAGTCCCGTTGCCGGGCCCCTGTTTGGCTGTGGGTCTGTTCACTGTACCCAGGAACCCCAACCTCAGTGCCATCTTTTTTCCCTCCCACCCCACGAGTCACACACACATGCAGCCAGCTTGGAAGCCAACAGATGAAGAGGGGATTTCAGGGCACAGTGCCAACATACCCGTGGGGATGCCATCCCTCTCTGCAGTCTTCATCTGTTCGGTTCTGTCCCCAGACCCAGCCCAAACTGCTACCAGATGATTCTAATCATGACTCTTACCTGCTCAAAACTGTCCATGGCTCCCTACTGCCTCCTATTTAATGACAGACTCCTCACTTTGGCACCCAAGATCTTGTATAATGTGGCCCCAACCTAGCTTTGTAGCTCTGACTCCTACTTTCTCCCCTTCACAGCCAACGGACTGTTCCCTGGGCCCCAAACACACCCCACCTTGCCTGTCTCTGTTCTCCCTTCAACTGCCTGAAACAATCTCTCCCCTCCACCTTTATCTCTCTGTCCAAATCCTGCCTATCCTTTGGGACCTCCCAAATGTCCCCTCCTCCAGGAAGCCTTGTTCAGTCCCCCAACTTGATGTGCTCCTGCTCAGAGCTCCCACAGGGCTTTGCCCAGCTCCTGAAGACCTCATGTGCCATTCTGTGCTGGGACTATCAGCTTTTTCTAAGCCCTTGACTGTGCTGGAATCTCCTGATGGGCTCTGCCCCTGTCTCCCCTCTGCTCCTGTAGCATGTACAGGACACTGCATATAACAGGCACTGATAACTATGGGTCTGAATGGGAGTGGATTAAGCACAATTGAATTTATACCCGAGCAGATCATAAATAAATCCCCAGAATGCGTGTGTGCACGTGTGTGCATGTGTGTGAGCTGGAGTGATGGCTGGGGTGAATGCAAGGACCCCTCTCTCTCCAAGCCCAGGGATTTGTACCCGGATCTTGGCATGGCCCAGTGGCTGAGATGCCAGCCTGGCAGAGAGCCACTCAGGAAACGTGGGCTGCTACGGAAGTCGTGCCAAGGATCCACAGTGATGAAGGGCTCCAATCCATTTCTGTCACTCTGGAAGCCAGTTGGAAGCTGTGTCACAAAGCAGCAGGCATCCAGGCAAAGTGGGGAGGAGGGTGCTCCCCCCACCTCTGTTAGCCCTGGACTGTTCTTCCTGGGTTTGCTCGCAAAGCCTGCGCTTCTGGGCTGGGCCTGGGTCTGGTCCTCCCCAGACTGGTGACAGCAGCCTGGAGTCACCCTGGACAAGAGTTGTCGATGGACATCAGGAATGTCCACAACCCAGAGACAGCCCTGTCACAACTGAGGTCTAATAGTGAACCGTTAAAAACAAAACACAAAAGCAGCCGTGATAGCAGGAGCTGCCACGCCCTGAGCCGCTGTGAGGCTCCAGCAATTACGTGTGTATTTTGTCCTCCCAACTGCCCTGCATGTC
>NW_007726249.1:589459-594027 GCF_000696425.1 Galeopterus variegatus
GAGGAAACCGAGGTTCTGGGAGGGTAAGCCACAGATCTAAGGTGCCACAACTGATAAGTGGGGAAGCCCCCATCAAGGCCTGGGTTCTCGGCTCCCGTGCACAGGGGACATACTCCTTGCACCCACTGCCGGTGCACTGAACTTTGCCAGGGGCACCTCCCTCTGCATCCCAGGGGACATACTCCTTGCACCCACTGCCGGTGCACTGAACTTTGCCAGGGGCACCTCCCTCGGCATCCCCATCCCTGCGGCATCTCCATCCCTGCGGCATCTCCATCCTTGCGTGTAGTCAGGGCCCAGCAGCTGGGAAAAGGGGCTTATCTCATGCCCCATCCTGTCCCCAACCCGGTGGGGAGAGTTGGAGAACTGAGCTGTGAGCTGTCTCCATCCAGGAGGCTGCAGGGATCAGCAGCATATGCAAATGAAGGTGATTAATCAAGCCTGGAGCTTGCTTTGATTCCTAGGCTGGCCCCCCCCAGCTTTGCATTTGGGGGCCAGGAGACTAGGGGGGGTCCTATGGGAGCCCTGAACCAGGAATATCAGTGATGCTCACATGGAGCTGAGGGATTTCGGTGCTCAGTCCAGGCTGTGAACCAGACAACCATGCACTGGGAGAACATGGCCCGTCGAACTCCCTCCCCAACCCTGTGTCTCCTCTTCATGTATGAGTGACAATTTTGAGCCACTGTATTTGGCAGAGATATTTTAGGGGTTCTGTAAGCATCTGATTCTAACTTCTTAAAAATATATTTTAAACTATGTTGAAAACTGTGGTAAAAATATCAGACACTCTCAAATGTGTTCTCTACCCAATTGTAACACGGGCCCAGCCCCATCATAACTTGGGCTTCTGGTTCATTGAAGAATATTCCAGGGATGCAAGATGAGCACCTAAAAAGAACTGCTGCCATTTGCAACTACTTAATTGCATGCTCCAGAATTTTCTAAACATGAACAACCAAAGCCAGTTGGAGGCTCAGCCTCATATTAATGAGTGCAACTGGCATCCATTGCATGATTTTATATCATTGATAACAGCTTCTTTTTTCTCATTAATTTACTTAAAATAAGCCAATATCATAAATTGGGTCATAACAGTGGTTGCACAGAATCTCTGTAGCAGAGGCTGAAGAGAGTGAGTCTGATTGCAAGTAGGGCTTGAAGTTGTGTCTGCATATAATGCAGAAAATTTTGATTCAGGAAAAGAAGTTATTGGTGGTGGTGGGATGCCACCCCGCTCATAAAACACTGCTTCTATTGGCTTTATATATCAGGATTGTGGGTTAAATCTCCTCTGGGAAAAGATTTGTACTTAAAAAGTTTTGTTTTTGGCAGGATGTAGGGGAGGAGGACCACTGAACCATCGGGTTAGATGGTCTCAAAAACCCTGTCTGCCAAGGAAGCCTGGAAATTTATAATCGATGGTGACAAGACTCCTTCATCTGTCTGTCTGTCCAACTGCCAGCCCCCATGGGGAGGGGTGACGGATAATATCCCCTAACATCTGAAGGGAGCCTCCAGGGACCCAGGACACATATTGAGCCAGCATGGATTCGGAGGAAATATCCATGAATATTAAAAGACAAAATACAATGGAACAAAAATAACAAGCCAATTCCTGCAGGAAAAGGGGTAATTTTTCTTGTTCAATCAAAATAGTTACATCCTAGATGAGTGGGGGAGAGACGGGGTAGCTTCTGCATTCTTTCCTCTGCTGCGCTCTTCCCAAGGCAATTTAGGACTCGCCTTTGTCCCTCTAAGCCCTTTCCCCATCCCTCCCACCATCACGCCTCTTCATTTCCCTTCTGTGAAATGGGATTACTAGCCTGTTGTGAGATCTGACTACTTGGGAAGTCAGGACCTTTGCGTGGTGTGTGGGTGTGTGGCGGAGGTGGTGTCCCGGGTGTGGATGGAACCTCACAGTGCAGGGGGGTAGAAGGCAGCAAAGGTGAGCTTGCTGTGTATGTGTGTGGGTGGGGGCAGTGAGACCCACAGCAGCTAACCTGGTGCGTGCTCCTTGGCGTACTGGTGCCTTGACAGTCCTGGGCTAGTCCCCACCCATCTCTCTGCCTCCCCATGATTCTGTACCACCCAAAGTGCCACCTGTCCAATAGGAAGGGACTGCTCGGCTTCCCATAGCCCTCAGAGCAGCCAGAGCCCCACCTACCCCTCCTGAGGCCTTTCTCAGGCAGAGAACTCTGCCTTTCCACCTGCTGAGCACCAGGAGACTGCAGGGGAGACTGAAACCAGGTGGTCAGACACTTGCTGGGCCCCTCTGGGTGCAGGATCAGGATGCCATGCAAGGGAACCTGCTCCAGTCTGAAGGGGGACATCTGGCTTCTGCTCCTGGAAACCTCCAGTCTGATGGGGGACACATGGCCCTGGCCTGTTGTGGTAGAAGAGATCCAGGTGGTACCTTGGAAGACTCCTGTCCTCAGAGAGCTCTCAGTCTAAACCATAGGCAGCAGCCCCTGTCCTGAGGAAGCCTCCAGTCTAACGGGGGAGAAACAGTTGCTGCCTTTAGAGATTTCCCAGTCTGATAAGAGAGACACAGCTCTGGCCTTGAGAAGTTCCAGATCACGGAGCTTCTAATCTGCCCGCAGAGACACAGTCCCTGTCCCTGGCTGTCCCCACTCTGACAGAGGAGACACATACTGGTGGAGAGGCCACAGGTCTGATAAAATGTTGAGGCACATAGCACCGGCCCACGGCTCACTCGGGAGAGGGTGGTGCTGACAACACCAAGTCAAGGGGTAAGATCCCCTTACCGGTCATCTTTTGAAAAAAAAAGTGTTGAGGCACAGGTATAACTATTACTGATTCAAACACAGATGTCAGCCCCAACCTATTAAGCGGGGCTGTGGAAGAGTCCCCACTGAGCAGAGTGGGAAGAGCTGTGTGACTTGGGCAAGTCATTTAACCTCTCTGAGCCTCATTTCTTCTCCTATAAATGCTGGTGGTTGTGAGGATTAGGGGAAGTGTATAAAGTGCGTGGTGGAGGAAACAGGAGCTGTGGTTACTTGGGAAGGGGAAAGAGGGAGTGAGGTGGCTGGGCTGGGGATAGGGGGGCGGGGAGTTGGGAGGTTTCCTGAGGACATTTGTGCATCTGGGCCTGCGTGTATGGGGAGAGGCAGGCGCAGGTGGCCCTGTCCTCTGTCCTCAGTGGGGTGATCGATGGTGGGCAGGACAGGCCTAGGCCAGCCTGGAGGGAGCCATTGTCTTGGCAAATGAGGTTTGGCTTCCCCACAGGGGCAGCTCCATCTGCTTTTATTGTTTTCAACAGTGGCCTTGGGATTTCCCACCCCCTCAAGGCTCACACCTCAAAAAACCTGCACGGGGTGTGGGGGGCCCTCCTCAGAGGCCCCACCCACCCGGAAGCTTCCAGCTTGGTGTTCCCCTCACCCAGTACCCCCCATGCACCTCCTGGGCTTGAGTCTTACCTCCTGATAGGTTACAGTATTCCCTGCCCCCATCCTCCCCGTGGCTCCATATTCCTCAAAACTCATCATCCTGGTGCCCAGACAATTTAACATCATTTGCCATCTGGTCAGACCCATCTCTTAATTTTCAAATGACAAAATGCCTGCTGTTGGGCTCTGGCAGAGGCCAGGGAGGAGTGAAAAGACACCTGGAATCAGACAAGCCTGGGTGTGAATCCTGGCTCCGGGACTCAATAGCTGTGTGGCCCTGGGCAAGTCACTAACCTCTCTGGGGATCAGTTCCACATCTGAAAAAGGAGCATTTTGTCTGGATATCATTTATTGGGCATCTACTATTCTAGGCCTAGAGCTTGATATGCATTATCTAATTTAGCTCTTTGAAGTGGATAATATTTTTTAGATAATAGTAACAACAATGCCTACATAGGGATGTCAGACAAGGGTCTGAGGGGCTTGCCCAAGGTCACACAGTAGAGCAAGTGGTGGAGCTGGGATTCAAACCCACAGCGATTTGACTTGGCTGACTTTGACCACTCCTCATGCCACCACTACTCAGTACCTAATACCAGTGCAGCTGCTGGGATTGCTAGGGGCAGGCAACATGGGCTGGGGGCCTAACCCGGAGCCTGGCACGGAGAGAACACCTAAAAACACGAAGTCCTGCTAACCTCTCTGGGGATCAGTTCCACATCTGAAAAAGGAGCATTTTGTCTGGATATCATTTATTGGGCATCTACTATTCTAGGCCTAGAGCTTGATATGCATTATCTAATTTAGCTCTTTGAAGTGGATAATATTTTTTAGATAATAGTAACAACAATGCCTACATAGGGATGTCAGACAAGGGTGTGAGGGGCTTGCCCAAGGTCACACAGTAGAGCAAGTGGTGGAGCTGGGATTCAAACCCACAGCCATTTGACTCAGCTGACTTTGACCACTCCTCATGCCACCACTACTCAGTACCTAATACCAGTGCAGCTGCTGGGATTGCTAGGGGCAGGCAACATGGGCTGGGGGCCTACCCCAGAGCCTGGCACGGAGAGAACACCTAAAAACACGAAGTCCTACAATTAGTTCATCCCAGCTGCTCTGGATTCTAGCAGGAGCCTCATCCCTCATAACCACCCC
>NW_007726249.1:594218-595172 GCF_000696425.1 Galeopterus variegatus
CAATTAGTTCATCCCAGCTGCTCTGGATTCTAGCAGGAGCCTCATCCCTCATAACCACCCCCTCTCCCCACCGCATCAAGGGGTGTGTACCAGATGGTCAATGCCAGGCCATGGTGTTGGGGTGTGGGGGGTTGCCAAAGCTGGGACCTGGAGGAGCAGGGCCTCTAGTGGCAGGGATTCACCCACCCTCTCGTGACCTTCCAGGGGAGGGCCTGTTGTCCCATCAGCCACAGCAGTTCACTCCTGAGAGGATGGGCTGGGGCAGGACAAGCAGAGAGGGCCAGGAGCAGCAGGAGAGAGGCAGGTCCCACCTGAATGGGCCAGAACAGGGATGCTCAGAGGACTGCTTCCCCACCCCCCAGGAACAGGCCTAGGACCCCTCTGTGGAGGGAGCTCCCGATCTTCCCAGTCTGTGGTGTCAGGGAGGCCAGGGTACAAATCCCTGCTCCATCACATTCCTGGCTGAGACAAGTGAAGGGACTCCCTCCTGGTCAAGTAGCTGCTAAGTGACCGGCTGGAATTCAAACCTGGTCTGCCTGGCTCAAGCGAGTCATTTCCCTTTCTAGTCTCAGCTTCCTCCACTATACTCAGGCACAAAGATCGTCCTCAGCTTCCAGAGTGATGCAGAGCCCTGGTACCACAGGGATTTTCCAGGTGGCTGGCTCCCCCTCCACAGTCCTTTGCTCCAGGGCCAACTCTGCCCCTGGCCTGGCCAGCAGGACCCAGCGGAACCCAGAAAGAAGCTGTGGCTTGCAATTTTTTATTCATTCCTGTGCCCTTGACCAAGGATACCATTCAATATAACAAGTGTGCACAGAGCACCTACTGTGTGCCAGGCACTGGGACCACAGTGGGATGAGACCCAGTCCCTACCCACGGAGGAACAGACAGCTTCCAGATAGGGATCATGCTGTGCAGACCTCAAGAGACAGGGAGGCAGAGGAGAGTAGGGGG
>NW_007726249.1:596209-597684 GCF_000696425.1 Galeopterus variegatus
AGCCCTGTTCTTGCATCTCTAGAGAGAAAAGCTCCAGTTGAATGTGGCTGAAACAAAAACTCAGCCGGGGGAGCCTGGAGCCTACCAGCTGGAGGTTTTCCTCTTCCAAAGAAGTTGCCCTCATTAAGCCACTTAGTCACATCACTGCCGACTCCTGAGGTGGTGTATCACCTGTTATGATGACATATGATGGTCAGGGGGTTTGTGTGATTACACAGCAGGTCCAGAGTCCAGCAAGACAATTGTTCCAGAGGAAAGCTAGTGCCATTAAAAAAGAAATCGGTGCAACACAGAGTTCAGAATTGGGGATGAGTCACACGGATGCCTCCTGGTAGATGAGCAGCTGTTGGCAACACGGACACAGCCACACCGAAAGAAGTGACCCCTTTCACCCAGACTTTTAAAACTCTGGCTTTAGGACAGCGGACAGGAGGAGGAGGAGAGAGAGAGTGCCTGTAAATGCCTCTATGGGCAGAGGAGGTGACGGTTACAGGCAGCGTGATGGGAAGGGGGCTGTGGCCCACCGGGTTTCTCTGCAGTGTCGCTAAGCCTCAAATTTTGTATCCATTTTAGTGGAGACCCATCCCCACCGCACCCAGGGCCCGTGGACTCCGTCTCCCTCCCCCACCCGGGTGTGTGAGCATCACATCGAGCCAGCACCGTGCAGGCATCTGACAGCTTTTGTCACTATTTCGCACACATCCCTACAGGTACGTACTATTATTATCCCCGTTTTATGACGGGGACACTGAGGCTCAGAGGTGCGTTCCTTTGTCCAAGACCACTCCCAGAGCCCCTGTCTGCCTGACCCCAGAGGGACGGTACTGAACCAGTTCCGGACACCTGGCGCGTCACCGGCCGGGAGATGGGCAGCGTGGGGGAGTGCGCCGGGCAGGGGAGGCCACCGACGGAGGCGAAGGCCGAGGCAGCGCCCCGCGGAGGACCGCAAAGACTTGGCGGGAAACCCGGGCGCTCTCACGTCTCAACCCCCCGGTGCGCCGAAGGAGAAAAGCCGCGGCGGGGAGGGAGAGGAACTGAGCGGGAGCCCGGAGGAGGGAACCCCGCGCCGTCGGGGGCACTAGGGCGGGGGACTGGCCCGGGCCGGGATGGGAAGGCGCGCGGCGCACTCGGCGATCCCCGGAACACACCGCGGCCCCCTGGGCGGCCTCGAAGGGGCGGGAGGGGACTCCCGCCAGCTCTGCCCGGAGCTCACGGAGTCTTCGAGGCTTCTTCCAACGGTGGCGGGCTGGGGTCTCCGGCCTGAGAGACCACCCGGAGACTCAGAGACAGAGAGACAAAGAGAGCTCGGGTCCCACAGGGAGGAGGCTCGTGCCGAGGAGGAGAATGGGCGACAGCGGGGACCCTGGGAGGGCGGCGAGGGCGCGAGCGAGGCAGAGGGTCAGGGCGTGGGAAAGTGGGCGTCCGGTGGAAGGTGGGCGGACGAGCAGGCCGGGAGCGGGGCCAGGAGCGGAGGC
>NW_007726249.1:598381-598694 GCF_000696425.1 Galeopterus variegatus
CAAAAGGATTATTCCGCCTAGACTGTCAAGTGGGATGGAAGAAATGCCCGGGGCGGGGGAGGCGGGACGCGGAGCGGCGGGACCTTTGTAGCCTCCGAAAGTGCGCGGAGTCGGGGAGCGGGGTTCTCGGAGAGGTCGCTCTTTGATATGGGGTACAGGGGTCTTCAAAGTGCTACCATCTCACCTGGGACGCTGAAGGCGCACCTGCGCCCCCCTTCTCCGGGAATGAAGGAAGGCAGCCCCCCCTCAACATACACACACACCACACACACACACACACACACACACACACACACACACACACACACACACA
>NW_007726249.1:599482-604810 GCF_000696425.1 Galeopterus variegatus
CACACACACACACACACACACACACACACACACACACACACACACACACACACACTCCGCCTCTCGCCACGCCCCTTCCAAAGCCGGCCCGAAGCTCCTCAGCCCGGCCCAGCCAGGACAAAGCCAGCACTCTGGGCCACCTCATTCATCACCGCGCTGGGCGCCTTGTCCTGACGACCCTGGGAGTCCGGGAATGCTGGGTTATGAGTCCCGCGGCCCCCATAACTCATGACGGGGTCAGTGGGGCCACAGGCGCTGCAAAGATCAAAGAGTAGTGGGGCGGAAACCCTGGCATGTGGGAGGCCGTGGTCTCGCTTGGCGCCCAGAGCTGGCCAAGTGGTTTCCATTTCGATTGTTTTCTTCTTTCTCCAGATTGTGGCAAGTAATGGCTTATAGGTTTAAGAGCACCATCTAAGGCTAGATTCCTAGGCTCCTCTTCTGGTGCCATCCCCCATGACCTTGGAGAAGTGCCCTAACCTATTTGAGCTCATCTTTTTCTCCATAAGTCTAAGAGCTCAAGGATTAAATGCAATAGCCCAGGCCAAAGGAAATGTTCCAGAAAAATGAGCTGCCATTGTTATTGTAATATTATCAGCCCGTTGGGCACCAGGATGGATTGATGAAAAGACTGAACTGTTTATTCACTGGAAGGTTCAAATCACCCTTTCCGTAAATACCTATCGAACACCTACCATGTGCTGGCACTGGGGACACAGTAGTAAGCTACATGGACAAGAATCTCTGCTCTCATGGGGCTTACATTCTAGGGAAGGATGTAGAAGAAACAAGTGAGCAAATACATGTATACTCTGGTAGGTGGTAATTAGTGCTATGAAGAAAAATAAAGCACGTTAAGGAGAGATTGCATGAAGGGGAAGGTGTTTTACACAAGGTCATCCGTAAAGGCCTCTTTGGTGTGGCGGTGTTTTTGGCAAAGTAAAGGAGGAGCCATTCAGCTGTGGGGAAGAGTGATGCAGTCAGAGAGAAGAGCCAGTGCAAAGATCCTGAGGCAGGAGTGTGCTTGGTGTGTTTGAAGAAGGGTGAGGCTGAAACAAGGAGATGAGGTCGGAGGGAGCTGGGACAGGAGCAGGTGAGTCTACAGAGGCCCCTCCACCTTTTTAGGTTGAGTTGGGAGCCATTGGAGGGTCATGAGCAGAGCAGAGGTGGGATCCAACTTAGCTTTTAATGATTCACTCTGATTCCTAAGGTTTCAAATACACCACAGTGGGGCGAGGGTGAAAGCGGGATGATCAGTTACGAACTGTGGCACAGAAGAAGTGATGGTGGCTTGGGCCTGGAAGGGGGCAGTGGGCAGTGGGCATGATTTTTCTCCTTATGAACCAGAAGCAAAACGTTGGACACACTGGTTCAAATGCTGCTGCTATGGCTGTTCCCCAGCTGGGTGATATTTTGACATGCTCGGACTCTGTTCTCTGGGTTCTCCCACAGTGATGCAGTGGGTGTCAGGAGAGGCCCGGACACCTATCCCATCCGGGTTATGGTGACTTTGGGCCTCAGTTTCTCCATCTATAAAATGGTGGCAGTTGAATGGCCAAAGTGCACCCAAATATCCATCAACTGATAAGTCGATAAACAAAATGTGGTAAATCCACACAAGGGAATATTATTTGGCTATAAAAAGGAATAAAGTCCCAATATATGCCACAACCCAGATGGACCTTGAAAACATGCTAAGTGAAAAAAGCAAGACATAAAAGAGTGTGTAATACTGTATGATGATATTTACATGAAATGTTGAGAAAAGGTAAGTCCATAGGGACAGAAGGTAGATTAGTGGTTGCCAGGGGCTGAAGTGAGGAGTGACTTCTGGGTATGGGTTTTTTCTTTTTGCAGAGGTAAAAATGCTCTGGAATTAGATTGTGGAAATTGATGTACAACTCTGTGACTACACTAAAAACCACTGAATTGCATAGTAAGAGGATGGACTTTATGGTTTGAGGACAGTATCTTGATAAAGAAGTTATTTATTTTTCTTAAAGTGGCAGTTGAGCTGAATCGGAGGTTCTTAACTTGTGGTCCAGGATGGCTTCAGAGGATCTGGAAACTCCTGAAATTGTCTAAGACATTTGTGTCTGTGCATTTCTCTGGGTAGAAGCTCAAAGTTTAAGAAGAGATTTGTAAGTTTCCCCTGACCAGTGAGGGTCCAGCACCACTGGAGAGTCAGCAGAACCCCATGGAGGGAATGGCACGTGTGGGCTTTGCTCTGGCTGAAGTGTTGTAAGCCACCCAGTGTTGCTGGCCTAAGGTCAAGGCTTTGGCTCGGGTCCGAGGTCAGCAGTGGACCCCAGGTTCTGGGGCAGAGCTGCAGGTCAGGCCTCACACCAGGAGGCCAGATGAGCAGGGGAGGACCTATCTGTCAGCCATAGCCCCTTGTCTTTAGGGAACTTGTGCCATGAGGATGCATGTCTTCCCTAGGGCACCTTGAGAGCTGTTTGCTGTCTTGGGAAATGGAAATGGGAAGAAGGTGCAGCCACAGGTGATTTGGATGGGATTTTGAAAAGCATGATGTTTTGTCCAGAGTGATTGCTTTGGGGGCTTAAATAGTGTGTGTAGATTCTAATATCAGTGTCACAATGGTCATTCATTGAGCATTTACGTGCCAGGCACTGTGCACTTTATATTTTTACAAACATCTCATTTACTCTTTGTTCAACCCTATGGAATTGGAGCTACCATTATCCCATTTTACAGATGAGCAAACTGAGGTTCAGAGAGGGAAGAGCCTCACAGGTAATGAAGGAGCAGTGCTGGGGAGAGAAGCAGCATGTTGGACACATGAGCAGGCCCTGTGGGTGTGGGGGGCATCGGAAGGAACAGTGCGGATCCCCTGCTTTGTTTTCAAAAACAGCTTTTATCTGCACACCACCACCTACAGCCCAATCACTGAAGTCAGGGGTCTTTGCTCCTCATCCAGACTAAGTTGGGATTCAAGTCAGCCAGGTGGTAATTGAAAGAAAGTGAGCCAAGTTGCTGGGTACCGTTCAAGCTTTATTAAAGAAAGAAATCTGCTGGGCTGTGCTCAAAGTAGCAGGCAGCCCAGGGATGCCCTGGAAAGGGGACAGCACCAGGTGTGGGGTGGTGAGCTTATATTGGTATATTGGCGCCAAGAGCTGGATGAAACCATCAAGGAGGGTCATTATGCTAATGTGGATCCAGGTGGAGAACTGCCTCCTTGCAGAAGCAAAAGGGGTTTCTGTTTAAGTCAGGAGGCTTCTCATAAAGGGAAGGGGGGAAGGAAGGGGAGGAGGTGAGGAGTGCCATTTTGTACTTGGGCTTGTCTAAAGTGGCGCTGGTTATGTTGCAGATCTACTAGTAATGAGTCATAGTCCCCCATCATTTCATTTCTCTGTCATTTTTTCATTCACTCATTTAACACACACACATTGAGACCCTGAATTGAGGCAATAGGTGAGGTGTTGGACTGAATGAATGAGACTGGGCCCCCGAGCGTCAGGGTGTCAGTGGGATGGTCACCAGGCTATGTGTGGATCACTCTCTATATGTGTTGCCCCCCTACCTGACCTGTGTGTTTGGTGTCTGGGAACCTTAGGCAGGGTGGGATAGATGATATGTCCTGTGATCAGCCTGGTGGGTATGGAAGGGGGCTTTGGAAGCATCTTAGGGGTCTGGACACTACCCATTCAATCACCATGTATTTGTTCAGCAAACCTCAAGAATCCTCCCCTGCTCATGCAGGCCTTCGTCTGTACTGGGCTGGCACTCACTCTTTCTTGCAGCTTGCCTTCTCGGTTTTCATTTAAAATTCTCTTGGGAGTGATTTTCTCTCTGTCCCCATTGCAGACCCTCAGGGACCTGCTCCAGTTGGCAAATAACATCTCTCTCCTCCTAAACATCCATCCTTCCCTCCTAGCCGCCCTCCTACATATTGTCATTATGGTGAAAAATATGCAAATAACTTTGAAAAACAGTCTCCCAGCAAATGGGTATTCAAAAATGTAATAAATTAACCCCATAATGTAATCTGGGTCCCACGACCATCCATCACGCTGATGTGATTAAGATATGAAAAACCAGATGCTGCAGAGCCCAGATGAGTCTTCACAGAGCTCCCCGATGGTCCCATGTAGACTCTGCCCCTGCCCCATTCCCAGCTTCTTGGCCACCATGGAAGCCAAAGCCATCAGAGGTTTAGGAACATTGTCCAGCCTGTTCATTTCACAAATGAGACTGAAGCCTTTTGGATTTAGGGGTCAGATCAGTTTGAATCCCTTGTCATCTGCCTCCCAGCCTGCGTTCCTTCTGTTTGTGACTAGTTCTGAACCCAAGGCCCCAAACCCAGACGTTTTTATCCACAGGTTTCTAGTTGACATGGTGGGTACCCCAGTGTCAAAGGCTACTGGCGACTTCAATTTCCTCATAGGAAAAATGAGGGTGTTGGTTTTATGTCCTCATAGGTTTCTCTTAAGTTCTTAGTTCTGTGCGTCAGGAGACCTATACATGGCTTGTACTGTGTCTTCTTAGGGCAGGGGCCTGAGGGGCCCATGAGGGAGGGCCTGACTTAAGCACCCATGTTCCTCATACTGTATCCTGGAGGCCACCCCACAGGAGTAGTTAGGCTCTGACCCTCCCTACCCCAGGCCCAGTCCAAAGGGTCCCTTTACAAGGAATTGCCCCCTGAGAAGATTGCCACTGCCTGTCACCGATGAAAAAGCTGCTTGAACAGCCTCCAGAGAGGGGCAAAGAAAGACCCTTGCTTTCCCCAGGTAATCAGACATCTGGAATGATTAAATCTCAAGAAGCCAGGGGACACTGTCTACAAGCCAGTGAGCTGCTCAGCCAGCTCTGTGTGGAAATGGTCCTCTTCTACATGGCATGATGTGGGCAGGGTCCTCCAGCCTCAAGAAGGGTTGCTATGCCCAAAATGTGCTACTAGGTGCATCGATTCCTGAAACAAAATTATCCATCCCTTTGGGTTAAGCACTGCAATTTTACAAAATGCAGATATTCCTTGGGAACAGCCCAAACCACTGTGGTGATTCCCTTACTTTCTTGGGCATCCGGGCTCCTGGTGAGCTTGTTAAAGGGCCAGTGCCCCGCTGTGCACCCACACCAGGCAGCTGCCCAGCTGCCTGTTTAATAGCCTGCCCGGGGATTCTGATGCAGATTTCCTAGGACTGCCTTTTGAGAAATGCTCTGCTGACATTCCTGGCTCAATTGGCCAGGTTACTTTTTTCCTCCCCAGCAGAAGTGTATAAATACATGTTTGAAGGTATGGTGGTGGGGTAGGGAGGGGGTGTTCAGATTTCCAATAATGAACTGTAAACGGTAGACATTCCTGGCTAGATC
>NW_007726249.1:605037-613910 GCF_000696425.1 Galeopterus variegatus
GGATTCTGATGCAGATTTCCTAGGACTGCCTTTTGAGAAATGCTCTGCTGACATTCCTGGCTTAATTGGCCAGGTTACTTTTTTCCTCCCCAGCAGAAGTGTATAAATACATGTTTGAAGGTATGGTGGTGGGGTGGGGAGGGGGTGTTCAGATTTCCAATAATGAACTGTAAACGGTAGACATTCCTGGCTAGATCTGTGTACAAACAGATGGACAAGACTCTTAGTAAGCTCTGACCTCCCTTAGTCTTCCCACCAGTAAAACAGGGAGCTGTAAGGAAGTTGAAGCCCTCGTGTCAGAACAGGCGTCAGAGCTGGGTTTGTATTCCAAATGATTTGGGGGAATTAGGGAACATCTCTGGGCCTGTTTTACCATTTATAAAGTAAAATGGATACTTAGCTCCCGGGGTTAACAAGGGAATTAAAGAAATCAGTGTTTGACACCTAAGTGCTGGACCCGTGTTAGTAATTATTTTAATAATATTATCATATCTCAGGAGCCTTTCAACTCTTCCAGACTGAGTCTATGCCTCTGGGGGACTCCAGAACAGTACACGGAAGACACCTCCGTCACCCTGCGTCCCCCAACTAGCTGTGTGACTCGGGCAGCTTACTTCACCCCTCTGAACCTCGTTTGGCCCATCTGTACAAAAGGGGACAATCATAGTAACTGCCCCATAAAGATATTGTGAGGATTTAGAGAACCCACGTCCACCCTTAGCCCAGTGCATAGCACACAGCTGGAGCTCTGTCAAGGTCAGCTATTGTCATGAAGTACAGGGCGGGACGTTTTATCTTCTTGGGCGGTCAGCCGGGCTGCACTGAGGTACCGGATGAGGGTGGGGCGCCCCGGTGTACTCCGCTCTTTCGCTTCCTCGCCCCCGAACCAGCGGATTTGCTTTCGGTTGGGCGGGCAGCTGTGGGTCCGGGAACGATGACTACGGAACTAGCGGTAGATGTCGCTGCCCTTAGTCCCCAGTTGTGCCATCCACCTGACCCACACCAGCAACCTCTATCCTCTCCCTTCCGGGACTGGAGGGGAAAATACGTAGCGATCCGAGGTGAAGACCCAAGTGGTCTTTTTTTCGCGCCCACCCGATGTCGAAGGGAGGCAGCGCCACAGTCTCAGCCCGCTGCCCCGCCCTAGGGTGGCTAACGCGAGGCCGGCCCCGCCCCCAGCAGGCCCCGCCCCGTGCGGGGATGGGCGTGGCCTAGTCGGCGGGCGCTAGGACCCGCGGAGCGCCGCGGACGTCACCGAGCGGCGCCGAGGCCGCGGGTTGAGCGGGAGGCGCGAGTGGACCCCGGGCGGGAACGGAGGCCGGAGCGGGTCCCGGGCGAGGGGAGAGGGATCCAGCCCGGCAGGGGGCGGAGTCTTAGTCCCCCCTAGCTTCGGTTTCCGCGGGTCCGGCTTTGCGTTCCTGGCCCCGCACATCCAGCTGTTTCCATCTGCGTCCGCGGCCCTTCCTTTTTGCTGGCACAGCCCTGGTCTTTTCTACCCCCTAAGACAGCTGGGCGAGGGGGCGCGCGCGGCCCGTGACAGAGGCTATGACGCCAGCGTGCGGGGGCCCTTCTCAGCTGCCCTGATTCTGTGTGAATTGGGGGGTGGGGAGTGGTGGAGGCGGGCGGGCCCCGCGGCTCCTGGGCCTTTGGAACTACACGCTACCCACTCCCCAGGTAGCGGGCAGGATGACCACACTCACGCGACAGGATCTCAACTTTGGCCAAGGTAGGGAGGCTGGACCTGCAGACCTGGGGGGGAGGTCTGGGCCGGCGGGCTTCCCGGAGCGCACACGGTTGTGCTCCCCCTTTGCAGTGGTGGCCGACGTGCTCTGCGAGTTCCTGGAGGTGGCCGTGCACCTGATCCTCTACGTGCGCGAGGTCTACCCGGTGGGCATCTTCCAGAAGCGAAAGAAATACAACGTGCCGGTGCAGGTGAGCACCTAGGCCGCGCCAGGACGGCCGGCGGCCCCTGGGTCACGGTGGGTAGAAGGTGGCTTTTTGAAAACTCTCTTCCACCTTCAGCCCCGCTCCCTCATTCCCCAGGGGCCTGCCTTGCCTTCGAGTTCCCAGCAGCTGCCACAGACTGCCAGCCCTCACCGCAGTGACTTTTCTTCCCATTCCCTGCAAGGGGAGTTCCCCTTGACAGAAGTTAGAGACCAGGGCCTCGGATTAGAGTTGCCCTGTTTTAAAAGAGCTCCTGAAGCTGGTGAACCTCGGATTGGGGAGGGGATTCCCGTAAATCTCTGGCATTTTCTCCCTCCCCTCATTCATCGTAAACTCTAATGGGCTTAAGTTTAAAAGGCAGACAAAGTGGTCTGCTCTGTCTTCAGTCATTAGAAGCGCCTTCCCTTAGAAGGCACTAAGTACACATTAGAATGAATGACTGAATACTGGAAGGTGGTGGAAGCTTAAAGGATGTACAGGGAAAAAGAAAAAAGAACCAACACTGAGCACCTCTTGTGTACTAGGTATTTACTCATCTCATTTAATCCTCACCTATTAGTCACAGATGAAGTCACTGAAGCTCAGAGAAGTTAAGTAATTTGCCTGAGGCCACACAGCTCCTTAGTTCTTAACTTGAAATCTGATTAAATTTCTGGGTCCTTTCTCTGGAAAAATGCCCATATGCACAAATACACACAACTTTGTGTACATTTTCAGACTCTAGAGGAGCCCATGGATCCCACATTAGGAACCCCTAATGCTACATTAAATGCTAGTGTTTACATTGAATTGTCTTCTAACTTCTTTTCCTCCATGGATAAATGGTAGATGGGTTTCTTAGGTAGGGAGCCCTAGGGAGCTGCTGGGCCTCAGACAGATGTGGCCTGGGGCTTCTGGAGGGATGTTAGGTGGTTTCCCCATCCATGCCTCGAGCCTCACCAGCCACACGGGGTTGTGTGCAGATGTCCTGTCACCCGGAGCTGAATCAGTATATCCAGGACACGTTGCACTGCGTCAAGCCACTCCTGGAGAAGGTGAGGAGGTACCAGGCCCCTCCAGCCACCTCACCCCCAATCTGTTCCACACTCATGGGCCTGACTCTGGGGTGGGGTGATGCTGGGACCACGCAGAGTCCCCATGGCTCTAACACTCAGAAGCCTTTTCCCCGCACTCTGGAGACCAACCCCACGTAGGGACAGGCCCAGGGCACGTGGGTCAAGTTTAGGGTGCCTTAGGCCCAAGAGTCCAGGTTAGTGGGGCTGGCTCTGAGTGGGGGCTGCCCCAGAGTGTTCTGGGTTCTTGTCACATCTGTTCTTCCAGTGCCCCCCATACCCTGACAGTTCTGTCTGGGCTGGGCCCTTCAGGGTTTCCTCCTATCTTGTCCTGGTCTCCCTGGGACCCCCATGGGATCCAGGCATCCTCTCCTCTTAGCCTATACCATTCAGGGCCAGGACTGCCAACTTGAACTTCTTAAACCCACTTTCTGGACTCTTGGGGACCCATAGACTAGCAGCTGAGTAGGGCTATGAGTGTGCCCTTTCCCATCCTTCCTGGGGCAGGGAGGGACAGGGTGCCCGGCTCTGGAGTGGGGGATTACTGTCCTTGCAGAATGATGTGGAGAAAGTGGTGGTGGTAATTTTGGATAAAGAGCACCGCCCAGTGGAAAAATTCGTCTTTGAGATCACCCAACCTCCGTTGCTGTCCATCAGGTGAGCTGCCTCCTCCCTGCAGCTGCTAGCTGGTGTGAGGTCTCCAGTAGTACCCCCTTCCTCCCTCCCCCTTCAGGCAGCCCCGAGTACCCTGGTGAAGACCTGAGAGGAGAAATGACAGGACAAGCCAGCCTGCCAGGGCTTCAGCCTGTTAGCGGCTGAGACATGGCTGGCCTCGCACCAGCCTCGATGGACAGTGCACAGGTTACAGGGACACTCTCCCGTGCCACACATGGAAAGTCATAGCTTGGTGAATGGCTAGTCCTAACCTCACTTTATAGATGGACAAACCAAGGTTCAGAGAGGTGACGGGTTATCCAGGGTTGCCTGAGGGGTGGTAGAGCCCAGGACACAGACCCAATTTCTTGACTTCTCAGTCCAGTGTCAGGTCTGTAGTCAACTAGAAGTTGACCTTGGCCACACGTGTTAGCTGGTCAGCTGCATGCTTTGTATGAAGAAGTCAGGGCATTAGAATCTAGCCCCAGCCTGTCCCCACTGGCTGTGTGGCCTCAGGCAGCCCTTCCCCTCCCAGCTTGGTGTCCTAGGGTATGAACAGGCTTGGGCTATGCCCTGGCTGTGCCTTAGAACAACCTTGGGATTCCCTTACATCCCTCCCCACTTTCTGACTTAGTCTGATTGGGGCTGGGCATTGGTTTTAACTGTGTAGACTAATTAGGGTCCTGGGCCCTAGAAGCCAACGCTCAGAGGCACTGGAGGGGCTCTGGACCCCCAGCTCTCCTTCCAGGGTTGTGTCTGCTGGTGGAGGGAGGGCACCAGTGTGATGGGGGACCCTCCTCTCTTGTTCCCAGCTCAGACTCCCTGCTGTCCCATGTTGAGCAGCTGCTTCGAGCCTTCATCCTGAAGATCAGTGTGTGTGATGCCGTCCTGGACCACAATCCTCCAGGTGTGCTCCCCCTCATCCCTTTTTCCCTTGTGTTTCCATGGTTACCTTGAGTTGGCCTGTGTTCCCAAGTACCTATCTGGCTGCACCAAGCCTCATCTTTTCCTTCCTGCCCTTCAAAATCCCTCTGAGAGCCCACCTCCTCCAGGAAGCTTCTCTGATTGACCCCACCTGGTTTCAGTCTTTGTTGACTGTGCCTTTTCTTAGCACTTGGTTTACGCCCTACTCTAGGGGGCTGCCCAGCCAGCGAGGGAGTTGGGAAGAGGCTGGCATGGCATGGGGCGGCCCAACCTTGACCCACCTCTTGCCTTTCCAGGCTGTACCTTCACAGTCCTGGTGCACACGAGAGAAGTTGCCACTCGCAACATGGAGAAGATCCAAGTCATCAAGGTGAGATGGGACTGGTCTGGGGGGTGGTTGGGGAGACAGCTGGGAGGCTCTGAAAACATGATGCCACAGTGCTAGGCAGGCAAGGGTATTGCTCATGGCAGTGCCTGGCACCCAGCAGGTTCTTGTGTGCTAACCACGTGGCCACACGCCCGTCACTGCTCCATCTGGGCACTCAGAGTTGAGAGGAGGCTGATGGAGCCACGTGATGGGGTCGTCAGCTCATCCTGGCTCTTCTGACATGGGGGTTCTCAGGGAAGGAAGTCATTGCCCACCAATTTCAGAATGGGTGCTTGGGGCTCAATAAGTCACTTGGGTTCCGGGCCCCAGCTTGGACCCAGAGACTCGGTCTCTCTGGTGGTGAAGGAGCTTGGGAATCTGCATGCCAGCAGTTCCCTAGGGATTCTGATGCTCCCTCAAGTCTGAGGATCCCAGCCCTGGAGGGGGGAGGATGGCAAAGTAAGGGCAGGCCAGGGTCCAGTCCCCTTTCATCCCCTCACATTGGTCCCTTCCCTAGGACTTCCCTTGGATCTTGGCGGATGAGCAGGATGTCCACATGCACGACCCCCGGCTGATACCCCTAAAAACCATGACGTCCGACATTTTAAAGGTGAGCTGCATGGGGACTGGGGAGACTTCATTTAGGGGACACCCAGAAGGTGAGGCCTAGAGCAGAGGCCTTGCCGGTCAAGGCTAGGGGTAGAAAACTGGGGAGAGCTTAGTGTAAGGCTCCTCCCATCTCCCTCCCTTTCCCTTAACCCTGGCTGTGGCCATGCGGTCCTACTCTGGCTCATAGGCCCTTCAGAGGGGGTGCCCCGGCTATCCCCTGACCATGGCTGTTTCTTTCCATTAGATGCAGCTCTACGTAGAAGAGCGAGCTCATAAAAGCAGCTGAGGATGTGCCTGCCACCCCACTGATGCCACAACTGTCAGACTTTGAGGGTCCCTCAGCCCAAGGCAGCGCTGCAGGGCCACTCTGATTCCAAGTGCTCTTATTACCTCTCTATGTGGACCGCCCACCCTCCAGCCCAGGGCTGCTCAGGTCTGGTTGCCTTCATGCGGGAAGCCTCCCCAGGCAGGCAGCAAGAAATGCTGGGACCTTGATTTCTCAGCCTCCTGGGGTTCAGCCGGCCAGCATGGTCTGTCTCAAATACTGCTATGAGTTGTTTCAATAAAGGGGCCTTCTGGGCTGAGCTGGGCTGTCACTAGTCGGAGTGGGATGGACAGCTATGGCCAGGTTAACCTGGGGGAGGAGCTGCTTCTCTACCAAAGGACCAGGGACCCCTGCCCCCCACCTACAAACCCAACTCCACGCTGGGTACTGAAAACATGTATTATGACAAAGCACCAGAACTATGTGACAGTAAGTTAGCACAAGCTTGTGGGTTTGCCCAAGGCTGGAACTGGGGCAGGAGCTCCCAGGGCAGGGGACCTCACTGTCCACTACAGGCTCAGCTCTTGCTGGAGGGGACCCGGACAGGACGGACAAAAGGCTGTCAGAGGAGGGCCTGTTAGGTCCTCTAGAGATGATGTGGGGAGGGCAGCCGGGCAGCTTCCTCCTGCTCCGGCATCGTCTCAGGCCGAGCTGTGGAGGAGGCTGGCTCCCTGGTTGTCTTATGGCTGATGGTGATGCTGCTATTGGTGACTCGGGGCCCATACCAGCCTGCCCAGAACTGGGTGTCCTTGCCCCCGTGCTGGAAGAGGACGTGGCGGACGCCAGGAGGGTAGTCCGAGAAGGTGTGGGAGACCTGGGGGGAGGGGATGTTACCAGAACTGGGAAGGGGGGTGAGGTGGGGAGATCACCCAACTGGAGAGGAGAAGGGAGGAGCCAGGTCCCCTAGGAGACAGCTGCCCAGGCTGGAAGGCAGGGGTTCCGGGCTTGGGGTTGCCTTTTGTTTACTGCCATCCTGGCCCCAGGAGAAGCAGGTGGGGGGCAGGGCAAGCAGGCGATGCCTCACCTCTGTCCACGTGGCGTCGTTCCACTGGTGGATGGTCACAGGTGGGGGCTCGAAAGAGGCCAAGACGATGTAGTCGGCTGAGGCCAGCTGCACTCGGATGTGGTAGGTGCAGCCACAGTCTGCTCTGGCCGCGAACCTGGGGAGGGTGGGGTTCAGCTGTGTATCTGGGCCGCTGGGGCTGGCCTCAGTGGAGCCCCGAGTTTCATTTCCCTGAGCTTGGCTGGAGCCTCCCTTCTGCACTCACTGCTTGCCTACGAGGCGCAGCTGGTGTCCGTGGTCTTTGTGCCCCACTCTGCACCCAGACTGGGCAGTCTATCCGTGCTGGGCCTCAGTTACCACATCTGAGGAAAGGGCAACTCTTGGGGACACTATACTGAAGATGTGACTTCAAAAAGCAAAAGGCCCTCTACAAAGGCCTGGTGTGTCCAAGCTGTGTCACCTGTGCATCACAATGGATCCAACAGGAGCCCCAAGGGGTTGCCCTGTGTGACAGCGCTGGCGCGGAGCTCACCCTCTGCACAGCTCAGTGAACTCTGCGTAGCCCTCAAGCCTCGCCCCTCCACCCCTGGGGTGGTTGCTCTGGGGCCTTGGCTGGAGCTACGGTCCTGCTTCTGCCATGGGCCAAGCCAGAGCCTTGCACAATTCTGCACACAGAATAGGAACGTGGGAAAGAATTGTGGGGTAAACAGGGGAAGGAGAAGCAGATCGGCAAGAGGGCATGAGTTTCCAGGAATGCCAGAGGGCTGGGGTCCTCTGTTGCTCAGTGCCTGTTTAGTGACAACTCATCTGTAGGCCTCAGTCTCCCCATCTGCAGACTGGGGCTAATGCATCCTGCTGACTGTCACAGGGTGGTGGGAAGGCCAAGAGCTGCTGTGGGATGACAAGTGCTCGGTCTGTCAGCAGAGAGGGGCGGGCCAGGTCTGCCTGCCTCTGGGGGCAGCCCTTGCCCTAGGACACTGCTGGGCAGAGGACACTTACTACGGGTTTTCTCACTCAGTGGGTGTGGCAAGAAGGGAAGTGGAAACGTGCGGAGCGTGGGGACACGGGCCATGGGCCCCACTCACCAGTCCTTCACCACGATGTCTGGCCGGAACTTATCCAGCAGCTCTTCCCAGTAGCCCTCGGCCTTGAGGTCCACCAGCTGGGACTTGAGGCACATGCTGGGGAGCAGAGGGAAAGGCTGTGTCTCCAGGCCTGCTCTTGCATGCCCTTGTTTGCCCAGGGAGGTGGTTCAGGGGATCCAGGGTGTCCCTTGCCTGGTGCAGGCCAGTGAGAAATATAGGGGAGTTTGACACGCTTGTGCCTGGGTGGTATTTGATCCCAGTCTGAAGGCAGCACCTCCCAGGACACCGAGGAGGGGACTTCTGAACTCATGTTGCTAGATTAGGGATGCTTATAGACACCCCAACTTAACTGCCTGATGGACTCCTGGCCTCCTTAAATTGATCTCCACCCCTCACTGCCCATTAACCCAACTACTGAGTCTACTGGCTGCAGGAAGTGTGGACTCCCAGCAGGTTTTGGAACTGCCTTCCTCGAGCTTTGCAGAGAGACCCTCACTTAGGCCTGAGATTTGACAAAGTTGTCCTGACCCTCTTTCCCCTCAACACAAGCCTGCTTGGTTCATTTGTCTTACCCGTAGGACGTGACAAAGTACTTCTTGACTTTGGGGTCAGGAAAATTTGTCCCATGATCTCCAGGGAGCCTTTCCACCTTCCACTGGTCCCCCTCATTGGAATCGATTCGCCATGATCCCATATCCTCTAGGAAAAACGGAAGCTGGGGTGAGATCCCTTGGGTAAATTTCAAGTCTCACCCTCCCCATCTGTTTGCAGGAGGGTGGTGAGTGTAAGCGGGAAGCAGGGCTTGCTCATGCTCAGATCTTTGAGGCTGTGGACATCAAAGAGTTAACTAGCTCGTTCCTTCTCAAGAGCACTGTGTAGTCATGGTCAGCACCCCACCAGCCTAAGCACA
>NW_007726249.1:614273-623869 GCF_000696425.1 Galeopterus variegatus
ACCCGTGGCCTTGGTGTTATCAGCACCGCACTCTACCGAGTGAGCCACGGGCCGGCCCGTACCAGAAATTCTAAACCAGACCTTTCCTCACTTCCGTGTTGCCATGGGACTCTGGGAAGTACCCACGTTTCAGTTCTCAAAAAATTAAAATTACGAAGGGCCTGCAATGGTGCGTGTGTTCTTAATGGCTAATGCAAGTTCACTCCAGCATGGGTGCTTCCCTGACTGACATCACCTGACGCTGAGGGAGAGGCCTTGGTTAACTGCATAACCAGGACTTGAAGGGATCTGAGAGAACTGATTTGTGGGTTTATCAGTGGGTGCATATATTCTGATATGACTCCAAAGCCCTCTGTCCAGGGCTAGTATAAGGAGAGACAGGCATCCTCTGGGCTGGTGGCTGTAGAAACCTTGTATTGGAGGGAGGCCCTCCATCAGGCTGGCTTGGCAGGTTCAAGTTTAGGCTTCAGGCCAAGTTGAGAGGCCCTTAGAAAACAATAGTGTTGCTTTAGCCAGGCTGTCCAGAACAATCACCAGGGGAGCTTTTCCAAATTGCTTGTGACCTCCACTGGGAGCCCACCTATTCCCCACATGCCCCCCAGGAGAGCACCAGAGGAGGAATACAGAAATCCAGGAGCTGGGCTGGCACTGAGTGTAGGCCCAGGGGGAGACCTGCGCAAGGTCGGGCTGACCGCTGCCGACCCCAGGGCCCAGCGAGAGGCTGCAGGCTGCCTCCACGGCAGTGCGAATCAAGCTGGCAGCCTGGCAGGGCAGCTTCTGAACGGAATCCGGGGCAGGCAGAGAGATTGTCTGGGGTGTTGTCTGTGGGGCCTCAGAGAGGGGCCTAAGGCCTTCATCAGTTAGGACCAGACCCCAGAAGTTGGGCAGCTCTGGATCTTTGGGCAAGTCAGTCACCTTGGGGCCCAAAGCTCCCCATCTGTAAAATGGAGTCCATCCTAATTGGTGCACCAATTCCCAGGATCCTTGGGAGGATAAAGAGAGAAAACAGATATGCAAGGGATTCTAAGTGCACAAACTATGCCTCTTAATCAATCACTGTTGTAGTCCCAACAGGAAGTGTAGTGCCCGGAACACAGTGCTAGGTAAATGAAGGAGAGAAACCCTGGCAAACACAAGAGAACATTACAGGCTACAAAGGGGCCTCAAACTATGTGATTGCAGGCACCTCTAAAGCCTCATGTTCTTCATCTTGGGAGGATGAATAACTATGCTTAAGGAGACCTCAGACAAGTGCCTGGCCCAGAAGAGGCCCTTGATAAACATCAGGCAGCTTAGACCAAACTATGGGGCGAGTGGAGCTGTGGAGTGTTTATTCGCCCAGCCAGCGTTTCTTGAGCATCTGCTATGTAAAGGCAGCGTTGTGGACACTGTACAGAGTAGCAGCCAAGATCCATTTAGGCTTTTGGAACTTGAAGTTTGTGGCAGAGGGAAAAAAAAGAGATAGGGTAATTATAGGTTATGAAAAGTGCTAGAAGGCACTAAATGGGGGTAATATGATAGAGGTGGGGAGCACTGTTTTTAGATGGGAGGTCAGGGCGTGTCTCCAAACCAAGACCTGAACAATGAGGAGGAACTAGGGGGGTGTGGTAGGGGTATGAGAGAACATTCCAGGTAGTATGGGAATAGCAAGGGCAAAGACCCTGAGGTTCAGGAAAGAGAAGGAACCACCCTAATGGCAGCCCCAGCCCACCTTCAGCACATGGATTGCGCAGCAGGTTCCTGCGGAGGCTGTTCAGAAAGTAGAAGATCTTCCAGTCGGCCACAGGCTGGTCCCAGTCCTTGGTGATGAAGCCCTCGTGCAGGCTCTTGCGCTTCCACAGGGTTGCAACGTCAATGAGGTCACGCCACAGGCTGCAGACGGGGCGGCAGCGCAGCAGCAGCTCCCGGGCGGGCACGTGTGTGAACAGCTCCAGCAGGATGTTCTCAGGCAGCTCGTTGATGCTGACCAGGGCCATGGCGGGGTGGGGAGAGCACAGGCCTGCAGGGAAGACAGTGCTTATGAGCCCTGACCAAAGAGGTGCACCCCGCAGATCCCTAAGGACTTCACTGGAATCCTGTTTCCTCTTTTGTGAAAACAACAGGGGTTAGACGAGTATTTCTGAGAGTCCTTCCAGTACATAGGAGGCCCTCGACATGCAGAGTGGTCACATTTCACACATTTGGAAAAGCCCAATAAAAATATTGTTAAATAAAAATTATAGGGGGCCATTGTTAAGGACTCAGTTCCTGCACTAGGCTCCAAAAGACCAGACTAAAAACAAAAATGGATTCACCTGTGCTAAGTTCCAGGTCACCAAACCTAAAGTAAGCTGTGATCTAATCTGAGTGATCAGGAGAGAGACAAAACAGCCTATTTCCCATACAGGCCAGTTTCAGTGTTCGATAGGCATGATAATTATTTTCTTTATTGTCCTGTCTCCCTGTTCCCACCTATTATGGATTGAACTGTGTCCTCCCAAAAGTTTAACGTGTTGGAGGCTTGGTCCTCACTGTGACAGTGTTAAGAGGGTGGGAAATCCTACGGTGGTAGTTGAAAGGTGGGGGCTTGGAGAGGTGACTGGGTTGTGACTGCTCCGCGTCGGCCTGGAGCCTGCAGCCTCGGCCGGTGNCCCGCGGGGCCCTCCCACCCGGGGGGAGCGCGAGGGAGGCGGACTCCGGGCGGGGTCTGGGGCGTGGCCTCGGGCGGGCCCCAAGTGACTCAGACGCAAAAAGCTCTTAGGGGTTTTGGTCGGGATTAAGCTCGTTAATTCCTTCCTTCGTTCATCGACTATTCATCAAGCCGCTCCTTCAGGCCACCACCACGGGTCGCTCAGGCTGTGCACTGCTCAAGGCGGCTGGCCCAGGCCGCAGTGTTGATCCCAGTCAGGGCCGCATCTTCTCCACAGAAGGGTGTCTTTCTCCAGTTTGCTATTCAGCGGGTGGGTGGTTGTTCCACCCTGGTGAGGCCCTAATCTAGTCCACTGCTGACTGAGATAGTTAAACTTAACAAGTACTTATGTAGCACCTACTGTGTGCCTAGTACCATCCTAAATGCTTTGGCTTCATCCAAAGTCAGTAAAGCTCTGGGCAAAGACTAGCACCAGGAAGCAGTGGTTGGGTGTCACTGCAACCCAGCATGAGGTGTACTACAGGCTACCCAGAGGTGTCCACGCACCCCGCCCCCCGCCTGGGGACCGGCCTCCAGAGGAAGCTAGCAGGTCAGGAGGACTGTCAGGGGAGATGTCTGCATCGCATGGTTCTGCGATGGTCTGACTCCTGAAATGCCAACCCCTCTCTGTACCATGAACAGAAACCACACCATTGCACCTTCTGCAGTTCCAGGCAGTACTGCCCATGAAGTTTGTCTTTCCTGCCAGAAACCGTAGGGCACAGGTTGGGCTGGGAACACCTTTTATTTGGCCACATAAGTGACTCAGACGCAAAAAGCTCTTAGGGGTTTTGGTCGTGATTAAGCTTGTTAATTCCTTCCTTCGTTCATCGACTATTCATCAAGCCGCTCCTTCAGGCCACCACCACGGGTCGCTCAGGCTGTGCACTGCTCAAGGCGGCTGGCCCAGGCCGCAGTGTTGATCCCAGTCAGGGCCACATCTTCTCCACAGAAGGGTGGGTGTCTTTCTCCAGTTTGCTATTCAGCGGGTGGGTGGTTGTTCCACCCTGGTGAGGCCCTAATCTAGTCCACTGCTGACTGAGATAGTTAAACTTAACAAGTACTTATGTAGCACCTACTGTGTGCCTAGTACCATCCTAAATGCTTTGGCTTCATCCAAAGTCAGTAAAGCTCTGGGCAAAGACTAGCACCAGGAAGCAGTGGTTGGGTGTCACTGCAACCCAGCATGAGGTGTACTACAGGCTACCCAGAGGTGTCCACGCACCCCGCCCCCCGCCTGGGGACCGGCCTCCAGAGGAAGCTAGCAGGTCAGGAGGACTGTCAGGGGAGATGTCTGCATCGCATGGTTCTGCGATGGTCTGACTCCTGAAATGCCAACCCCTCTCTGTACCATGAACAGAAACCACACCATTGCACCTTCTGCAGTTCCAGGCAGTACTGCCCATGAAGTTTGTCTTTCCTGCCAGAAACCGTAGGGCACAGGTTGGGCTGGGAACACCTTTTATTTGGCCACATGCAGCAGGACAAGGTTAGGAGAGCACCACTGTCCTTCCAGTAGGAGGGAGAGGCAGGAGTGTAAGCGTGGTCAAGTGGGTGGGGAGGTCCTGGGAATGGTAGTTCCAAAGGTGGGGTGGGGTGGGGTTGGAGTGCTCTCCACACCACAGGGACCCTGGTTGGGGAGGTCCTGGGAATGGTAGTTCCAAAGGTGGGGTGGGGTGGGGTTGGAGTGCTCTCCAAACCACAGGGACCCTGGCCTGGGCTTGGAGGTGGACAGGTGGTTCTCAAAACCCCCCTACTGCACTCATCCAGGGCTCACATGTCCCAGCTCTTAGAATCAGGCCCCAATCCCGGCACCTCTACCCTGGGTCACCCTGCACAGGATTCGCTGGGTCCTCTGGGACCCCCCTACTGCACTCATCCAGGGCTCACATGTCCCAGCTCTTAGAATCAGGCCCCAATCCCAGCCCCTCTACCCTGGGTCACCCTGCACAGGATTCGCTGGGTCCTCTGGGGAGAACTTGTCCCCACTTAGTACACATCTGGGTGGGGCCTTCATTTACAATAAAGACAGTCCCCACTTGGCCTGGACCCAACCCCACCCTACCCTGGGCCTGCCCATCTGATACCAGGCCTGGGTCAACTCTTCTGAGCAGGCAGGCAGAGAGAAAGATTAGGAGCCACAGAATGGGGCTAGAGGATGGACCAGCAGGTCCCTCCTACTTCCCAGATCTTCCCAGAGTTACAGGGTCACCTCCCAGCACCTTCACTATCCCAGGCAGCCACAGGCTTGCCAGATGTCTTGCCTGTACCTGCCCTGAGAGCCCCCAAAAAACACAGGGAGAAAGGTCCCAGGTAGGGAAGGTAAAGACACAGATCTAGGCTGGTATCTGAGCTTGGCGACCCACTCTAGAAGGAGCCTGGGGGAACACTCCACACCTCCTTGACCTCAAGTGCTTCATCTCTTAAAAGGGCCCACGCAAGCCTCCCCTGCCATGTTTGAGGTTGAGATCTCAGGTGGAGAGCTGGCCTTCCACAGAATGTGATGGCTGCTCAAGCTCAGGGGCTCCACAAAGAAGACGCAACTGGGGCCAAAAGTGAACTAAGAGGTCTGGGGGTGCCTGGCCTCCACCTCCCCTTCCCAAAGCCCAGCCCTTCTCTGACAGCAATTTACCAGTTAGGGTTCTGTGGATGGGGGCTCAGGGGGTGTCAGGGCAGTGGGGGCCCGATGGTGATGCTGCTGTTGGTGACCCTCGGGCCGTACCAGCCGGCCCAGTAGTGAGTGTCCACGCCGCCGTGCTGAAACCAGATGTAGCGGACGCCGGGTGGGTAGTTGGAGAACGTGTGGGAGACCTGGGGGGTGGCGGGGAGGCAGAGGGGGAGAGAGGTCAAGGGAGCTGACCCCGAGGGCAGCACTGCCTGAGTGGCAGGGGAGAAAGGAAGGGGCTGAATTCTTAGAGCTGGACCAGGAGTGAGCAGAATGGAGTTCTAGTCCTAGCTCTGTGATTTTGGGCAGACCACCTCCCCTCTCTGTGCCTCGCTTTCCTCATCTGTAAAATGGAGCAAAATCCTGCCCGGTCCACTCCACAGGATTATCACGTGGCTCAAAGGAACTGAAAGAAACTGCAAACTGCCAAAGAAGGCCCAGTATGGTCATCACTGGGCAGGTGTGGCTATTTAAGTTCGAATTAATTAAAATTAGGTAAAACAAACAATTCAGTTAGTTGCCCTAGGAACTCTTACTAAGTGTTGCACAGTCATCCGGAGCTACTGGCTACCGTACTAGGCGGTACAGATGCAGGCCACTTCTAGCACTGCAGAACGTTCTATTGGACGGTGCTGGTCTAGAACAGGAGTGGGCAAGCTGTGGCCTGCGGGCCCACTGACTGTTTTTGTAAATAAACTTTTAGTGGAACACAGCCATGTCCACTTGCTGTCTAAAGCTGCTTTCACACAACAGCAGCAGTGCTGAAGAGTTGAGTAGTTGTGACAGACACGGTATGGCCTGCAAACCCTAAAATCATATTTGTATCAGGTCTCTTATTATTACTATTTTTTATTTTTTGGCAGCAGGCCAGAATGGGGATCTGAACCCCTGACCTTGGTGTTATAACACCGCACTCTAACTGAGCTAAATGACCAGCCCAATGTATCTGGCCTTTAAAAAATATTTGCTGACCCTGGTCTGGATAACAGTAATAATTAATAATAGTAATTAGTGACGGTCAGTCTTTATGAACATTTTTGGTACCTGGCTTTAGCCGCATCATTTCACCGACTTAGAACTCTGTGAGGGAAGCGCTATTATTCCCATTTTACAGATGCAGCAAATGAAGCTCAGAGCAGCGGAGACGCAGGTGAGAAGTAGCAGACCTCGCACCTGAGCCTAGGCCTGGCTGACCGCGGTCTCAGCTTGCGTGGTCTGCCCTGCCCCTCCTGGGCCCACACACCTCTCTCCACTTGGCGTCGCTCTTCTGCTGGATCATCACTGGATCTGGCTGGAAGGTCCCCAGAGGTGCATGCGCGGATGACAGGAGCTGAACGCACAGCTGGTACTTGGACCCGCAATCCGGCCTGGCTGCGAACCTGCAGGCAGAGGGAGGGCCCATGAGGGCCTCAGAGATGGGGAGGCAGGGTGGGGGTGGGGCACCTGAGCAGCAGGCCCCCCACCCCAGACCCTCGCCCCAGGCACTCACCAGTCCTTGACCTCGATGTCCGGCCGTGTGGTGTCCATCAGCTCCTCCCAATACCCTTCGGCCTTGAGGTCCACCACCTGGGACTTGAGGCAGGTGCTGGGGATGGGTGGAGGGGGTGGGAGGGGCTGCGGCTCACCACCAGCACACTGGGGGGCTAGGACTGCCCCTCCCTGGGGTGGGAGAGACCCCAGGGTGAAATGACTTGGGCTTTCCCCCGCCCTGAGACCCCTGGATCTTACTAATAAGAAGTCACGAAGTATTTCTTGACCTGGTCATTGGGGAATTCGTTCCTCTGGTCTCTAGAAAGATCTTCCACCTTCCACTCATCACCTCCATTCACGTCCAGGCTCCAGAACTCAAACCCCTCTGGTGGGAAAGCAGAGCTCACACTGAAGGGAAGCCCCTCAGTGGTCACCGTCTCCCAAGCACCCCTTCCTCCCCACTCTCCTCCCTGGGTCTCAGCAGTTGCCCTCAAGCCCCCTGCTGTGGGACACTGTAGATCAACAGTGTCCACCTTGTATGAGGTGCTTCCTGAGTCCCAGGCACAGGTAAATGATTTCCACTGGGAACCTTGAGACACGTGAAGAGGTGAATGTCCAGACTCTCTTTGTGATGTGGAATGCTCTGACATGGGCCAGATAGACCTGGGTCTAGCCCCAGCTCTACCAGTTCTGGTCTCTGTGACCTTAGGCAAGTTGCTTTCCCTCTCTGTTTATTCCCTCTGTAAATTTGGGCCAAGAACAGGGGCTGGGAAGCTTTTTCTGCAAAGTGCAAAAATATTTAAAATTTTGTGGGCCACATACTGTCTCTATTGCATAGTTTTTTTTTTTTTCTTGTTTCTTTTTTTATAACCCTTTAAAAATGTAAAAATTATTCTTAACTCCTTGGCCAGATGTGGCTCACGGACAAGTTTGCCAAATGCTGTTCAAGAACATGGCTGTTGGGGAGTCAACTGAGGCAGGCATTAAAAGCTCTGGACAGCTTGGAGAAGTTGCTTTGTCATCATTTTGCTTCAGAAATTAGCCATGTCATGGAGAACAAGGTTCCCATCCCACCCCAGTGTCCACCTGACACGTTATAACACAGCAAGGGAAAAGGGGTATAGAAGCCTTGTTTCACCTGTTGTAAAATGCTGGAAAGAAGGCTGGATCTCCCCTTCTTCCACAATCGAAACCCCCTTTGCCCTCTGGGACAGTCCCAGTAGGCCTAGCCTTGGAGTCTGGGAAGTAGGCCAGTAAAATGTGGCTTTGACTTTCTGGTCTTGTATCTTGGGTGTAATTAGTCCTACATGGCCAACATTCCCTTTCTTAGGAGAGGTCACTGAGGAAGTAATCTTAAGAGTGGAATAAGAAACACCACTCTTGGCTTCAGTTTGCCCATCTGAAAAATAGGTGCATTAACAGTACCTACTTCTCAGGGTTATTGTGAGAGGACTAAGGAGTTAAACCACACAAAGACGAGCTCATAGTAAGTGCTCAATAAACGTTAGTTAGTACCATGACAGTACATGTGTTGCGGGTATGCCAGACCCTGTCTACCCCACCTTCAGCGCACGGGTTGTGCAGCAGGTTCCTGTGGAGGCTACGTAGGAAGTAGAAAATCTTCCAGTCGGCCACAGGCTGGTCCCAGTCCTCGGTGATGAAGCCCTCACGCAGGCACTTGCGCTTCCAGAGGGTCACCAGGTCAATGAGGTCTCGCCAGAGGCTGCAGACCAGGCGGCAGCGCAGCAGCAGCTGGCGTGCGGGCACGTGCGTGAACAGCTCCAGCAGGATGTTTTCAGGCAGCTCGTTGATGTTCCCCACAGCCATGGCTTGTGGTGTCTGGTCACCCTCCTGTGGTTATTGGAAAGCTAAGCTACAGAGCTGGTGTATCTGCAGCACCTGGTGGCAGTGGAGGTTCCTGTCCCAGCTCTGCCATTTACTATCCCAGGAAAATCACTGTGCCTCTCCCAGCCTCAGTTTCCTCCTCTGTAAATGAGGCCAGGAATAGCACTGACCTGCAGGTGTCATTGGGATGGTGTAAGGAGCTTGGGGCGCAGCAGATGCTCAATAAAAGGCCAGCTCTGATTGTTTCACTGGCACCTCACAACAGCCTCTAAGGAGGCCTAGGGAAGGAGCCCCAGGTCACACCGACAGAGGTAGAGCTGGGAGGGAGCCCGGGTCTTCTCTGATTCTAGGTCCAGATTTTTTTTTTTTTTTTTTTTCGGCTGGCCAGTAAGGGGATCCGAACCCTTGACCTTGGTGTTACCAACGCCGTGCTCTAACCCACTGCGCAACCGGCCAGCCCCAGACAGCCTTTGCAGGGGAAATAGCACGCAGCCCCGCAGAGCACCCCAGGCGGCCCTGTGCCTTCTCCAACCTCCCTCCCATCCTCAAATCGCGATGAGCCGCACCGGCCAGCCGGAAAAAAACGGTGAGGGTGAGACAATTGTCACTGTCTCTCACGGAGGTCCAAGTGGCTCAAGCGGCTTTCTCAAGATCACAGAGGACATGATGTGCCTGGCTGGAACTGGGGACGGGGTGGGATGGGGGAGGCCCTGCTATCTCCCCACCCCCTGCCGTGGCTGGGCTCGGGCACCGGTTATCCGGCGCGCCTGGGGCCTCCCATCCTCCGCCGAGGCTTCAAAGTGCCCCCCAAAGCCGGCGCCCGGACCCCTGCGCCTCGCTGGCGACCCCAGCCCCGGGTTTCGGCCCGCGCCGCCGCCCGCGACCGCGCAAGCACAGCCCGAGCAAGCCCCGCGGCCTGGGCTCGGCCCGGCTCGGTCCCGCTCGGCC
>NW_007726249.1:624869-628250 GCF_000696425.1 Galeopterus variegatus
ACCGGCCCAGACGCCGGCAGCGCCCGGACTCGCCGCCGTCGCGGGACCCGGGCACCCGCAGCGCCCCGGCTCCTCCGCTCGCGACCGCCCTCCGCAGCGATGGACGGAGACGGTGACCCAGGTAGCCACCGCCGCCCGGACCCTCTGGCTCCAGCCTGGGAGGGGAGACCAAGGCAGGCGGGCGAGGGCCCCAAGAGGGTCATCAGAGCCAGGGGACCCTGAGACACCGCGGCCAGCTTTCACGCAAGCAGGGCCCTTGAGGCAATCTCGAAAGAGCGCCTTCTTTCTCTCTCGGTGTGGCCGGAGGCCTCTCGGCGACAGGCGGGGAAGGAGGACTCCTGGGTCCCACCTACCCAGGGAATAGCGCTGGAGGACTCCCACCTTCCCGCCTCCCGGCTTCCCGAGGGTCTGCCGGCCCGGGGCTGGGACGGGCTGGGGTGGAGGCTGCAAGCCTTCTTCTTAAAGCAGCTTCTTCTATTTGCCAGCTCGGGCCCTTGAGCTGCCTGAACCCCGTGGGTATCTTGGGGTTACTGGCTTCTGCCCAACTGTCCCAGCCTTTCTCCTGGGTTCTTTCATCTGGAGGGGCTGCTCTTCACCTGGGTGGCAGGATGCCCAGTGGCGACTAGGCCAGTAGTGAGGGAGAGTTGGGGGCAGCTCTTGCTGGTGCTCAGGGTCCTCTGAGACTGCCCTGTCATCTTCTCTGGCACCAGGGACCACCCTCCCCCCAATCCCTCCACCTCCTGGGCCTGTAGGGTTGCCTGCTGAGTCAGGGTGAGAAAGTCCTGCCTGCAGGCTGCCCTCACACCTTCCTCGCCAGGCGCCAGGCGCAGCTGAGGGTGGTCATTGCTTGGGGAGGCGGTGGGAAACAGATACGCTCAGGTAGCCAAGCGCCCCTCTCCCGGCCTGACAACCCCAGTTCCTGCAGCACATGCTCCCTATCCGAGGCCCCCTTGCCGCACCCCTTAGAGGGCCCCAGAATCTGCTCCTGCTTTTTCCCAGGACCCAGGTATTCCCTGGACTCTGGGGCCCAGTCCAGGTGAGTGAATTAGCCTCGGAGGTAGCTTCCAGGGGCCAGATAACTTTCCGACAGCAACAATGTGGGGAGTTGTGTGCAAGAGAGGGGGTGGGGGGCTGTAATCAGATCTGGGGCCTCAAGTGCCAGGCCTAGGGGCCAGGAGAGGGGACTGGGTGAGGTGCACCTTTCGGGGAGCATCAGGTGTCCGTTGGGGCCGGAGCCAGGGCAGGGCGGGAGGAGGGGTGGAGAGGTAAGGACATGGGCCCAGCTCCCCTGAGAGCTGTGGGGAGCAGGATGGGCCTGGCTTTTTCCTCTGCCTTCCTGCTGTTCTGCGGTGTGACGTGGGAGAAGCCACTAAGCCTCTCTGGGCCTGTTCCTCTTTGACAATAGGGAAGAGGTGAATCCCCACATCACAAAGATGTGGCAAAAAAAAAAAAAATCCTAATAATGAAGAGAAATTGTTGTGTTCAATAAGATTCACTTGGTAAGATTCACTGAGGCCTCACTGCGTGCTCTGGGCTCTGAGAAATTGGGAAACCCTGATCCACCTCTCAGGGGTCTGACTGTGTGTGGGGGTGGGGTGGGGCAGGTGCCGCCTGTGAGGAGGTTAAGGGCTGGCAGGCCTGGGTCCTGACAACCCCCAGGCTTGGGACTAGGCCCTGCCACCTGTCCCATCTCCCCATGCCTGGCCTGTTTCCACCACCATCCTGGCTTTTCAGGGCCCAGTCCTCAGGAACTCCCCATCCTAGGTCTGAGAGCACCGGCTTCCCGCATCACCCAGGGTGGCCCTGGCTGCTCCTCACTGGTTCTCCCTCCTCCAGAGACACTGGCTACTTGGTATTTGCTTACTCAAGGCTTCAATGGACCAGCTGAAGCCAGCTGGGTTCCAAGAGACAGTCCAGCCCGAGATGCTGACATCTGCCCACCTCCTTACAATTAGAATACCCTTGCCCCTTCAGGGGATTTGAACATCATTATTGTCTGTTGACTCGGCATTACGATTACCCCCATTTCATAGATGAGGAAACTGAGCCAGGGATGGGAAAAGAAGGGGTGAAAGGGCCGGCCCATGGCTCACGTGGGAGAGTGTGGTGCTGATAACACCAAGGCCACGGGTTCGGATCCCATATAGGGATGGCCAGTTAGCTCACTGGGTGAGCGTGGTGCTGACAACACCAAGTCAAGGGTTAAGATCCCTTTACTGGTCATCTTTTAAGGACGTGGGAGAAAAGAAGGGGAGAAGAAACCGTTCTTTCCCAAGTACCCATTGTATCTCGTTTGATATACCAGGTGTCTTTTAATGAGCCCCTCGCCATCCCAAAATCACACAACGGTGGCTGCTGGCTGGGGATAGCTGGGTCTCCAGTCTGTTTTCTCTTCCTCTGGCTTAGGTCCCCTGACCCCTTCCCTAAATACCAGCAGTATTGTGACCTTTGGCAAGTCACTTCATCTCTGAGCCTGAGCATTTTCATCTGCAAAATCAAAATCATGACAATGCCTAATAATTCAAAGAATTATTTTGTCACGGCTGTGGTGGTTAAAGGTGGCTCTGGAGCCAGACTGTCTGGGTTTAAATCCAGACTCCCACCGCTTATAAGCAGTGTGATCCTGGGCCATCTGACCTCTCTCTGCCTCAGTTTCCTCAGTAGTGAAATAGGAAGAGCAATAGGAGCCACCTTGAAGAGATGGTGTGAGGATTTTGAGAGTAAAGGAGATTGAAATGATTAGAATAATGCCTAACACTTGCTAAGTGCCCAATAAGCCCCGCCTCCTGAGAGCCACCACGCAGGTGGTGCCAGACGCCAGGGCTGGAGACGGAGCAGTGCGTTTCTCAGACCTGGTTCCGGCCCTCATGAGGCGCAGTCGAGTCGGGAGAAAGGCCCTTATCACATCCCAGCACACAAGCTAGGCCGCCTGAGAACTTGGGCTGTGAGAGGATGGAACAGGGGGAAATTCTGGAAGGCTTCTTGAGGAGGTGAGGGGATCAAGGATCTCAGAGGGTGGCTGGGAGGATTAAGGGAATTGGATGTAGGAAGCGTTGGGACTGCTGTAGATGGATGCCATTAACAATAATAATGTCATCGTTTCTGTTACTGGCGGTGCAGGGGAAACAGGCCCCTGGGACAACTCTTCGGACTTAGCGGCTGATCCGTGTCCCCTGCCCCATTGGGCTTCCCTCCTGGGCCCCAGTTTCAAGGCACAGAATCTTCGGCTCAGCTGTGGATTGTCGGAGGGTGGGTGGGGGGCGGATACCGGGCACGCTGTGGCTCTGGGCGTGGAGGGGGACAGTCTGGGGGAGTCACAGCCTCCCTCCCCCACCCCCACGCCCACCCCCACCCCGCCAGCAGAGAGCGTGGGCCAGCCGG
>NW_007726249.1:628819-630408 GCF_000696425.1 Galeopterus variegatus
GGCGACGGAGGGGGAGGAGGCGGCCCACCTGGCCGAGCTGCCCGAGCCGCTGCTGCTGCGCGTGCTGGCCGAGCTGCCGGCCGCCGAGCTGGTGCAGGCCTGCCGCCTGGTGTGCCTGCGCTGGAAGGAGCTGGTGGACGGCGCCCCCCTGTGGCTGCTCAAGTGCCAGCAGGAGGGGCTGGTGCCCGAGGGCGGCGCCGAGGACGAGCGCGACCACTGGCAGCAGTTTTACTTCCTGAGCAAGTGGCGGCGCAACCTGCTCCGCAACCCATGCGGCCAAGGTGGGTGGCCCGCGCCGGGGGTGCTCAGCGTCTCCTTCTGGACAGTGGGCCCTGACAGTGCCAGCCTGCTTCGAGGGTTCAATGAGATCAAGCGCTTGGCTCAGTGCCCAGCTCAGGGTAGCTCCAATAAATACAGTCTATTTCTGTATCTCGCCGGCCTTCTGCTCCCTGGGGGTCTCTTTCCCGGGTCCTCCTACCCTCAGTGACCTGGAGCAGGACTGGCCACGTGGACAACCCCCCCGGCGGGAGGATCAAGTGCCCACCCTTGCGCCCCACCATCACCTGCCCACCCAACACCATTAGAGTACCACGTTCGACCTGCCCCCACTGTCGTGGCAAGAGCCAACCCTGTCACAGCCTCGGTAGGGGACTGGGTGACCAGGGTGGGGCTGTCGTGTCCCTACAGAGGACTTGGAAGGCTGGTGCGACGTGGAGCACGGCGGGGACGGCTGGAGGGTGGAGGAGTTGCCTGGAGACTGTGGGGCTGAATTCACCCACGATGAGAGCGTCAAGAAGTTCTTCGCCTCCTCCTTCGAGTAAGGAGAAGGGGTGTGGAGGCGGGAGGGGGGCGTCCACACCGTCCTGACTCCACTTCTCCCAGGTGGTGTCGCAAAGCGCAGGTCATCGACCTGCAGGCCGAGGGCTACTGGGAGGAGCTGCTGGACACGACTCAGCCGGCCATCGTGGTGAAGGACTGGTGCGAGCGTGGGGCGTGAAGGGGGTGGGGTGGGACGTGGGGGTGCTGCCTCCCTGATCTGGTGGCCGTGGCCACGTGGGCCACAGGTCTGCAAGGGTTGACAGCCTCCCAGATTTCTGGAGAAGGTGGAAATCCACCTCCCCTCCTGAGTTTTAAATGTTAGCAAGTGTGTGTGTGCGTGTGTGCGTGTGTTTAAATCAGTCTGCAGTCCAAACAAAACGTGTTTCTGTGGGCTGGCTTTTGGCCCCAAGTTTGGGTCTGGCTGACCTGGGGTTTAAGTCCTTGTATTTGGATCTTGGACAACTCACTTTCTCTCTCTGGCCTTGGTTTTCTTTTCTGTAAAACGGGACACTGGCAGGGATGTGGGCGTGAATGAGAACGTTTGTAGAAGGCCCGGCCCCTAGGGGGCGCCCTGCAGGGCTGAGGCCGAGCCCGGCGCTTCCTCCCGCAGGTACTCGGGCCGCAGCGACGCCGGCTGCCTGTACGAGCTCACCGTGAAGCTACTTTCGGAGCACGAAGACGTGCTGGCTGAGTTCAACACCGGGCAGGTGGCAGTGCCCCAAGACAACGACGACGGGGGCTGGATCGAGGTGAGCTTGGAGGGGCCGGGG
>NW_007726249.1:630796-635343 GCF_000696425.1 Galeopterus variegatus
GGGGCGGGGGCGGGGCGGGGCTGGGCTGGAGGGCGGCAGGGGGAGGCACCAGGACCCCTGAGGCTGCCTCCCACCCCCACCCCCACCCCCAGATCTCCCACACCTTCACCGACTATGGGCCAGGCGTCCGCTTCGTCCGCTTCGAGCATGGGGGGCAGGACTCTGTCTACTGGAAGGGCTGGTTTGGGGCCCGGGTGACCAACAGCAGCGTGTGCGTGGAGCCCTGAGTGACACCCCCGCCCCACTCCACCGTCCCCCAACTGCCCTGGAGGGGCAGATAAGCCTTAACTTAGTTCGTAGCCTCCTCACCTTCCCCAGCCACCCTACTCCTGCCCTTGCTCCAAGCCCAGCCCCCACTCGGGGAGAGAGGGGTTTTGTTGGCATATATTTGCATATGTTTGCATCTTCTAGAATGTAAGATCAGTGAGGGTGTGGGCCTGGGCTGGGCCCACTGCTGAATCCCCTGCACCTAGCACAGTGCCTGCTGCAACGTGGGCGCTCAATAAACATTATTTGTCTGAGGAAGGAATGAATGAACAAACGGATGGGCACCTCTCTCTTCCCATCCTTTTGTATCTCCTGAGGGCCCTGGCCCAGCCTGGAAAAATACTTGGTGGGGCTCCAGTTGCTCGGGTTTCCAGGGCTCTTGGGCCAGCATGGAGCCGGCAGGACTTGGACCGGCAGGGCTGGACAAAGGCTGTGATTGTGAGGCCCAGGAGGGGCGAGCTGGGCCTGGCGCCTGACTGACACCCAAGCTGCCCAGAGGCCAGAACAGGGTGTATGGGGGGGCCGCCCTCCAGGCCTCTCTTGGTCAAACTATTATCCTAGGCATTGCTGCCCCCCTCACCCCTCCCGTCCCTTTCTGAAGGCAGGAGGTGGTGGTAGCCGTGGCACCAGGTGTAGGCTACCAGTTCTCCTGGGCCCAGGGATGGACGTCAGTGCCCCGGTGGGGCATGAGGAGGTGGGGACTGGGGGAGTACAGAAAGGGTCGCTTTGGTGTCCCTCTTCAGTTCATGCCCACTTCATGCTGTCCTCCCTGGCCTGGTGTTGGACTGGACAAGAGTCATTAGCATCTAGTCTCGGTCACTTTCCAAGCCCTGACCAGAAGCTGGCCCCTGGGCCTGGTTTGGGGGAGAGGTGGGGGCAGGGGACTATACTCTCTGGCCTCCCCAGCAGCTCTCAAAGCCAGCATCTCCCCAGGACTCTCAGCTGCTGGTCTTGGGGGCTGTTGAAGTTCTTTGTATTAGTCCATTTATGTTGCTTATAATGAAACACCTGAGACTGGGTGACTTATAAAGAAAAATGAAATTTATTACTTACAGTTTCTGAGGCTGGGAAGTCCAAAGTCCATCTGGTGGTAGCGACAGAGACCCAAGGGTCTCACATTGCAGGATGGTGGAAGCAGAGAGAGAGACAGACTGTCCTCTTCTTTTAAAGCCCTCAGAACCATTCCCCTGACCATTTTTAATCCATGCACTACTACATGGTCCTACAACCCAATCACCTCTTCAAGGCTCCACCTTTCAATTACTCATAATAGGATTTCCCACCCTCTTAACAGTCACAGTGGGGGCTAAGTTTCTAATACATAAAACTTGGGGGACACAATTCAAGCTTCAGTGAGTTTTAGGGGGACATAATTCAATCCACTACAGTCTTGAAACATCTGCCCTTATCTCCTGAAATGGAGAACAATAACATCACCAAGACCCTCCAGCTTTGCTTTCATTTTGAGCCCCGATGCTACCTGCTGGTCAGGTGGGGTTGAAGGGCTCAAGTTGGTGCCTGCCTGCAATTGTTCATTCAGTCACCCATTCATTCACAATTCCTAGAGTCCCAACCCTGGGCCACGCCCTGTGTGGGAGGCCCTGAAGTTACAGGGTTGAATAAGACTCTGTTTCAGGCAGGATCAGCAGCCTGGCCATATTGAGGATGGGACACCCTTGGAAGGGATGTGTCCAGTGTCCTGGGCCCTCCAGTCTAATGTTGGAGCTTAATCCCTGCTCTGGGGGCATCCTCAGTCTGACAGGGGAGAAAAAACCTCGGCCTTAGAAAACTCCCAGTCTATAGAGGAGGCACAGCCCCTTCCCCAAGGGTACCCTCTATCCTTTCTAAGGTATCTCACAGTCCAGTGGGAAGGCACTGTCCACACCCACCTGAGTTGCCAATCAGACAAGGGCAGGATGCCTTGTCCTGGAGGTGCAGTTTGATGAAGAGCTGTGAGGGAAGAGCCTTACCCCCATGAGCCCCTATGTTGAATAGGTGAGGTGGTGCTTTGGGGCAAGGGTCTTAGGGTGGGCATGTGGAGACCCACCTGGGAGAGGACCAGAGCCCACACTGGAGCTAGGGGATGAGGCCGGACAGTGACACGCAGTGGGTGGGAGAAGCCAGGAGTCTGGGTTGGGTGGCCTGTGAAGATTCAATATCAAGGCAAGAATGTGGAGGGGGGGACGACATGGGAGGTGCTGCAGGTGGGAGAGCCCCCCTGAGTTTGAGGTGCCCATGGGGCATTCAGGAAAGAGGTCTGGGGGTCTGGGGCTCTAGGTTGGAGACACAGCTACAGGAGTTGCAGTGTATATGGCCAGCAACCAAAGCCAAAGGCAGACGGATGGACAGGGGAGGCAGACAGTCAGGAAGGTGGGGGTGGGATTGGTAGGAGGGCGCAAGCCCAGCAAGGCCACCTCCAGCCAGTTGCCTGGTCTCAGAGGAAGGAGCCAGAAGCCCAGAGGCCAGATTGATTCTCTGCCCCGAGGCTGCTGTGGTCTCTCCCCAGAGCACGGAACCCACCGAGGAGACCCGTGGGGCTTGGGTAATGGTGTGCCCCGGACCCAATGTCCCTGTGTGCCTGTCACTGGAGGGACAGTTGGATGCATCGTGGTATTTAGTTCAGGAAGAGGAGACAGGGCCGGCCCTTGGCTCACTTGGGAGAGTGCGGTGCTGATAACACCAAGGCCACGGGTTCGGATCCCATATAGGGATGGCCGGTTCGCTCACTGGCTGAGCGTGGTGCTGACAACACCAAGTCAAGGGTTAAGATCCCCTTACTGATCATCTTTAAAAAAAAAAAAAAAAAAAGGAGACAGCTGCTTCTGAGCCATCGAAGGCTGGTGCTGCTGGATGAGGTGGGCCTGCAGTGATCGCTGCATCACACGGTCCAGTCGGAGAGGGGGACGGGGGAGAGGCTGTGATCATCCCCCTTCTACACATGAGGAGATTGAGGGCAAGAGACTTTCCTGGCAAATGACACTGGAGAGCACAAACTCAGATGAAGGCACATCCAGCTCCAAAGTACGTGCTCTTAACCCTCAACTTTACTGTCCCCTGCCCTAGAGGGCAGAACTGGACCCAGATGAAATGTTATAGGAAGGTGGAGATTAGCTTTCTTTAAGGAAAACCTGTGTGCTGTTCAGCAGGGGACACTCACTCTCTAGACAGTGTGGACGACTGAAGCCAGAGATAGCAGACAGGGCCTGCATGTGCCCTAAGATCTTTTCACATCAGTCAATATTTATTGAGCACCTACTATGTGTCAGGCATACTGCTAATCATGTTAGTAATTATCTTGTTCAATTATTTAGTTGCTTGTGTTTATGTGTTTTCTATATCTAGACCATATATTCCAGGGGATCAGAGACCTTGTTTGTTTTATTCTCGCCATTACTCTAAGAGCTTTATATATATTGATATATCATAATAACCTTATAAAGTGGAAACTATTATTACTTCCATTTTTACAGATGGGTAACTTGTGCAGGGTCATGCAGTAAGTAGTTGAAGCTGGATTTCCAGCTTAAGTTTTAACCACTTCACTGTGGTACAGGATCAAAGAAGTGCACATGCTGGGGGACAGAGAAGGGGCAGAAGCTAAGGGCTCCAAGGTGAGAAAGAGTGAAAAGAGTTGGAGAAGGATGTGGGCTCCAGGGCTTCTATGCACGCCGTTCCCCTGGCAGAAGGAAGGGGTGCTGGGTACTTCTAGGCCATTTTGGTTAATGAGTCGGGGGAAGTAAAATGAATCTTCTATTAAATTTCTTGGTGGCTACCTCTATTTGATAATTCTCTAGTGGAAAAAGTTCTTCTTCCTCTTTCTAATTAATTTACCTTGTAATCCAGGATTTTTGTGTACGAGGTATATTCATTCGGTTGTGCATGGAGGGAAGGAAGGGAGGGCCACTTCCTACAAGCACCACTAGGTGTCAGCATTGTCAAGGCAGTTCCCGTGCTGGGCTGGTCCTACCCAGTTCTCTGCAGAGAAGGAGGCTCAGAAGTTGGAATTTGAATCCAAAGCCGGATCTCTTTCCATTGCTTGGTGTTGAATCTGGATTCTAAGGGGCTGGGCTTTGGGCTTTTACCCCAGAGTCTCCTGAGAAACATTTAAGAGGCTGGGTCCTCTCAGGCCTGAGTCCTATATGACCAGGAAGGGCTGGAGGTGTCCAGGGGTCTGGCCCCAAGTGGGACTGTGTGCCTAGACACCTCCCCACCCCTGTCTGTCCACCCCCCCCCCCCCCCCCCCCCCCCCCGGCCCCCCCCCCCCCCCCCCCCCCCCCCGG
>NW_007726249.1:635633-650436 GCF_000696425.1 Galeopterus variegatus
GCCCCCCCCCCCCCCCCCCCCCCCCCCGGCCCCCCCCCCCCCCCCCCCCCCCCCCGCAGAGCCCTGGGCCTTCCTTGAGGCCCCTCGCCTGCAGTGAACACAGAACACCCAGGCAGATCCAATCCTGATCTCCTGGTGAGTAATGACTTTGCTATTTTTTTCCCCATAAATTAAACCTAATCTTGTGTTGACTCTGCTGAACAAGGAGAATAATGAAGAAGATTAAGATGAGATGGTATTCATTCTCCTTCAACAAAAGCCAATTAATTGTCAGTAGGATTACCGCCCTGAGCCGGGAGCCGCTACCAGCTCTGCAGACAGGGTGGAGTAGGGCTGGGGCCGTCTGCTAGTGCTGGAGATGGGGTTGTTGATGTTGCAGCAGGGAAGATTTCAGTTAGATGTAAGGGAGAACTGCCTGGATGAACAGGGTGCTGGGGCCAAGGAGGGAGATGTGAAGAGCGTGGAATCACCGATGCAGGTGGTGTTCATCAATCGTGGGGCGAGGCTCCATGGAAGTTTCCGAACCTCTGAACATATTTGGCATTTGCTTCCTGAGGCCCTGGACCACCTCACCATGTGCATCCCAGGCTGCCTGGGACCCTCCCTGCCTTTCTGGGGTCACCTTGGATCAATGAAGCTGCATGCAGGGGTCTGCAGCCTCCTCCCCACTCTGCTTGTTCCTCCCTTTCCCAAGAATCAGGGAGACCACTTGTCCAGGGTCAGGAGCATGGATTTGGAAACAGAAACACTTGGGCTTCACTGGGCTTTGCCTCTTGTCTTCTTTCCCAAAAATGGTACCTGCAATCCCCACCTGCCAAACTGTTTTGATGCTCCTAGGAGCTAATGTGCCTGAAGTTCCCGGTGCCCACCGGATTCTCTGAAGACGATGCTGAGGCGGAATGGATCGAGCCCACTGCAGTGCAGCTGTCGTTGAGAGGCGGGGGGAGCTAACATCTGCTGATCTCCTCCACCGTCTACATGGTCTCAGCGACTCCCTCCAGCAGGCCTCTTTGGGAAGCTTCATTTTGTTATCCCAATTTACTGAGGAGGAAGATGAGGCTCGGAGAAGCAGTTCTCTTGGTCGAGGTCACAGAGCTGTCACCTGCAGAGCTGGCTGGGACAGGGCTTCGGTCTGAGGGGACCCAAAGCTTGTGCCCTTCCCCACCTGCACATTGCTTCATGCACATGGGAGGCATTTAATACTTGCTTGCCGCTGAATGAAACTCTCATCTAGTGCTGTTTCTGGTCCAGTAAGTCCCTGTTGCAGACCCTCCCACCTCTTGATAATTCCCAGAAGTAAATGGATTGTGTGCGATTTGTGAAATTCTTTGTAATTCTTGGCAACTCACCTATCTCACTACTTGTATTAAGAAAAATCCACCTTCCCATCCAGATCTCAGAGTTTGCTTCATGTACTTGGGTTGATAAGGTTTTGTTATTTTCTGAGCATGGCAAAGGTATCCCCAAAGTCCAATTTTACAGTCTATGATACCTCACACCTACAGAGTGCTCATTATGTGCTAGATGTGTTCAAAGCACCTTTCACATATGGTTTTATTTAATCCTCTGAGCCTACCTATGTCCCATTTCATTTCCTGATACTGAACTGAAACTGAGGCTCAGAGAAGTGCAGTCTCATCCCAGTCACAATGTGAGGACTTTGCAAAGCTGGAATTCAGCTGAGGTCTGTCTCACTCCAGAGCTGGACCTCTCCCCACACAAGGGGCTTCCCCAGGTGATGTGACTCTCATGGGGGGCTTTTAGTCCTGAGGGGATACGGAGCTTGGTGGGGGCCATGGGCTTCAGGGTTCAGTTGAAACCACAACCTTGTCCCACAAATCATACATTTATGTTCAGCCTCGGGGATTGACCTGTTGTTCACATGTGAAAGCATTTAGTATCCAAGCATTTATTGAACACCTTCTGTATGCCAGTCACCTTGTTATGCTCCAGGGATACAACGGTGAACCAATAAAATTCTTTTCCCCTGGGAACTCACAGACTAAAGGAGGGGAAAGACCTGGGTTCCCAGTTCTGACCCTCCCTGGCTGTGTGACCTTGGCCAAGTCATTTAACCAGTTGGTTCCTCAGTTTCCTCATCTGTAAAATGGGGATGATCCTAGTGCCTACCTCATAGGGTTGTTATGAGAGTCCAACAAATTAATATTTGTAAGACATTCAGATCAGGACCTGCTCATTAAAAGTGCTATGAACAAGTTCATTAAATAAACAAAATGCACAGCCTGGAAACTACGGTCTGATAGTAAAAGGGCTGTGAGGAAAGCCCACTGCATTTTGCGAGTCCAGAGGAGGGACATCTAACCTGAACTGAGGTCAGGGAAGACTTCCTAGAGGAGACGGTGACCGGACTGTTCACCTGGGGGATGGTAGGAGGGTGAGCTCCTTCCCTAGCCGTCTCTTAGCTTCCTGTGCCATCTGTGGGAGCCGTAGTACTGTCTGGTCTTTTCCTGGGGCTTTTTGTCATAATTTGTCAACACACTAAGCACCATGGTGGCATCTGGATTTGAATAGAAATCTCTGTCCTCAGGGACCCATGATTAAGGGGGGTGAGAGGAGAGGGTCCTGAATCTTTTCCAAGACAGAATAGGACCCCAGATGTGGGGAGCAGTATGTGGGGAGGTCTCCAGTCGTGTAGGGTGTAGAGAGGCCCTCAAAGCTGCATAAAGACAAAGATGTCTTTGAAAAAAAAAGAAAAAAAGGGGAGAAAAAAAAAAAAAAAGGGAAAACAGGCAGAGAAAATGATTTTCTCGGCTGGCGTTTCTTGGGGAATTAAATCTTGTTTTTCGTCACCACTGAGTGGAATAATCCAATATATTAAAGCAGAAGCCCCCTCCTATTTATTGCTGTGACTTTGACCTAACAGTCTCAGGTCTGCATTTGGAATCAGACCGTCCCGGGGAGGGAGAGAAGGAGGGAGGGCGACATCAGCCCCCTGGATCAATTACTCTCCTCTCCAACACTGGAAAAATGAATTATTCCCCGAAAAGGAGGCTCCTCATCCGATGAATTCTGCACTGCAGAGCTGGTGGAGTTGTACCAAATTGAATTTGGTCTTTGAGAGGCATTTAAGACCAGGTGGAATGTGTGTGTTGGTGGGGGGCGTGTGACAGCCCTGGGGCTTCTCTCCCTCTTCTGGGGAGGGGGGGAAGAGGTCACCCTCCTGCCCGCCCAGGGGTAAGACAGCTTGTTTCCAGTCTGAAGCTCAGAGAGGTGAGGTTGCCTGTCTGAGGCCACGCAGTGAACTGGTAACTACGGCAACCTATCACCTTTATGTCCCTGTCTTCTGAGTTCTCCTGAAAATGCCCCCCCACCGCATGCATCCTCCAGCAGGCTGGGCCTCTCTGGGCACCAGGACGGTTCACCTCTCCTTGTCCCTCCGTGGCCCGGCCAACTTGAGATTCAGGTCTCTCAGGGAACCCCAGGTCGAACAAGTTGGGGTTGGGCGCTTTGTACTCTGGAGCACGGGTTCCACCCTTTCATAGCTGTGTGACCTGGAGCAAGTAGCTTAACCTCTCTGGGCCTCAGTATCCTGATCCAAGGTCTCTCAGGGAACCCCAGGTCGAACAAGTTGGGGTTGGGCGCTTTGTACTCTGGAGCACAGGTTCCACCCTTTCATAGCTGTGTGACCTGGAGCAAGTAGCTTAACCTCTCTGGGCCTCAGTATCCTGATCCGAAAAATGGGTTAACTACAATGCTTGTATCGGTTGTCACTCTGTCAGCTACAAATGACAAAGTGGTTTAATCAAAAGGCAACTTTTAGGGTCCACATAACAGAGAAGCCCAGTATAGGTTTCTTTCAGTGCTCTTTCAGGTACCACGGATCCAGAGGCTCCAACGACATATTCAGAACTTGGGTTTTCTCTTGGTCTCTCAGCTCTCTGTGGCTTCATCCCAGGCAGGCTCACTCTGGAAAGGGTTGGGCACCCCCAGGCCTATGTTTTGCCAGCGTTAAGTCCAATGGGTTCATGCATCCACCTGTGGACCAGTTACAGTGGCAGGAGGGATGGCATCATGACGAGAAAGGCCTGGGGGGGGGGTCACCCCATGAGAACTGCATGGCAGAGAGAGGGGTAGATGCCATGGGGCTTGAAGAAGAGGGACTGGGTGCTCTATCAAAAGCCTACCATGGAGTCCCACCTCTCCAGGCCCTGGGCATGGGTGAATGGGCAGTCACCATAGTGCTTGGCACACACCACGTGTGACTGCTGCCAGTTTTCTCTGAGGGGGGTGTAGCATCCTGCTGGGCAGGCTGTGAGGGGCTCTCTGGACTTTCTCTGCCTCCTTCCTGGTCTCCACTCTGTCTGCTCCTCCTGCCCACCCCTAGGCCAGATGCCAGGCTTGGGCCTTCTGCCTGGCCAGGGGTCCCCAGGGAGGGGGGGCATGCCTCACCCCATACAGCCTGGGAGCTGCAGAGGCTGCAATTTCACTAATGATCTGGGGAAGAGAGGAAAAAAACTAGCCTGAGATGGAGCTATTTTAGCTGAAAAACCCTCCCCCTGGATTTTAGTAGGGTTTTCAGGACTAATGAGCTGGGGCCAAGGGAGTTGGCAGGGAGGAGGGTGCTGCGCCTGGTCCAGGCTCCGGTTCTGCAGGGGCTAGAGGTCTGGCTTGAGGCGGGGATGATGGTGGGCTCTGTGCTGAGAAGAGCTCCCTGGCTCACCCCGCAGATGCACTGCTCGCTCTGGTGTTACCCCCACCCTCCTCATGCCCTCCTCCCAGTCTGACCCACCTCATGTAGGAAATCTCCCCAATGGCCAAGACCGTTTTGCCAAGCTTTATTATCTCTAGTCTGGATGGTGAAAACGCTGGGTGTCTGCTTCATTTTTCCCTGCATACAAAGTCACGTTACAGTATTGCAGTTGCCTTTTTATATTACAACCCCAACCCCAACCAGAGAGATTCGATCCATTCTACCTACGCTTGGACATTTGCCCCCAGGGTTCGAGAAGGATGAGGAGCAGGAAGAGGGAAAGGAGGAAACAAGAGTGTCTGGTTTCACAGTCACAACTGGGCACCAGCAGGTTCTGTCTTACAGGTTTTCACTTAATGCATCCCTGCCCTGCACCTCTCCTGGTATGTATGGATGAGACGCTGAGGCCGTGTTGGCAGAAGGAAGAGACACGGCATCTCTTGAGAGTCAGCCTTTTCTTGGGTCCTGCCACCTTGGCTCTAGGGTCAGATGTCTGTGTTTGAGGTGTGTGGAGGTGTCTCCACCTCTGTTTCCTTTGGGTGGAGAGGAAGTGCTGGGAGGAGAACCCAGACTGGGGGGGTCAGCATCAGGAAGGCTCTGGGGTCAGGGAGGAAATGAAGGTGTAGGTGGGCAGAGCTGGCAGAGACATGGCTTCTAGGGGGTCCTCAGGTGCCTGATCTGACTGCCTGGCCCCTGCCTATCGGGGAACAAGGGACCTCTGGAGCCAGAGGGACTAGGAGTTGGGATTCTGAGAGGTGGTGGAGCACTGAAGTCCCCAGCTCAGGCCTGGATGCAGAGTGGCCAGCTCCGTCCCTTCCTGGCTGTGTGACTCTGAGTAAGACTTCAGATCTCTCTAAGCTTGCTTCTTCCTCTGTCAAATGGGGGTGAAGATTGACTCTACCTCACTGGGCGGTCATGAGAATGAAACTGGACACTGTGCAGGCAGTCAGTGCAGCCCCTGGCACTCCCTGGCAGTGTGTGCTCAAAATTAATATTAAATTTTATTAGTATTAAGTACTAATACGCGGAGTAGCATGGAGGCTACTCCATGGTAGAGGGGTGCAGGGCAAGAGGCCCCGTGAAGGGCAGGGAGTGGGGGCATCCAGGGCTTCTCCCTGTGGCTCAGAGGGCTTTGGGGGAGAGGCCAGCAGGGCCAACCCCTTGGTCATGCTTTATGTGTCCCCAGATCTCAGGCCCTGTGGAAAAGGGACTCAGGAGGGATATTTGGGGGGGCTACCCAGAGAGGGGGGATTGTTTTCACTTTGTCTGGGCACGGGCAGCTGAGGAGGGTGGAGGGGCATGTCAAAAGAGGGAGAAGGGTCCGGCCGGTTGCTCAGTTGTTAGAGCAGTGTTGTAACACCAAGGCCGAGGGTTCGGATCCCATTACCAGCCAGCCACAAAACCAACCAACCAACCAAACAACAAGAAGAGGCAGGAGAAAGGGGCTGGAGAGCAAAGGAGAGGGGTGTGGCAGAGCTGGGGGTGCTTTGGGGAGGTGACTCCTTCCCACCTTGCCTCGGCATCCCTGAGCCCTCTTTGAGGATGGGGATTCTTCTCAGAGTGGTCTCCACTGCTTTCTCAGCCATTCTTAGTGGTTCCTGTGCTTTGCTTCCTTCTGCCTCCCTCCCCTCACCGCCTTGTGCTTCAGACCCTGCTCTGCACCTCCAGCATGCCTCACCCAGTCCCTCCCCAGCCCGTCCATTCCCAGTGAGGAGGAGGAGGAGGAGACCTGTGGGGGGTGGAGGACTTCACCTGGGGCATCTGCAGGCTTGTGGGCCAGAGGGGGAGGTTGGGCACCAGGCGCAGGGTGGGGGCTGGGACAGGAGAGGTTCAGAAGGACTCTGCCTCCAGGAATTCTTTCCAGAGTTCCCCCAGCCTTCTCTGCCTGTCCCCACCTCACAGCCACCAGCCTGCGGCAGTGGAGCGAGCAATGGCTGTGGCTGGAAAAAGTGCAGGCAGGGCCTGGGTTCAAATCTGATTTCTACCACTAGCAAGATGGGTGGTCTTGGGCAAGTTATTTACACCTCTGAGTCTCCACTAAAATTTGTTTCTTTTACATGGACATGTAATGCCTACACAACAGCGTTAAGTTTATTCTGTGTAAAACTTTGGATGCACACCAGGTGCTTACTGAAGACTTTTGTGTTGATCTGGTTTTGAGATATGCAGGGAAGGGAGTCACATCCCCTCCTGGGTTCAGCACATAGTAGGGAGGTGGGAGGGGAGCTGTAAAAGGGGCTTTGTCAGTCACAGCTGCCCCTAAGGTGCTGTGGCTTGGAGAACGGGGGCAGAAGCATGAATTAGAAATGTTGGAAAGGATAGAGCACATAGTAGGGAGGTGGGAGGGGAGCTGTAAAAGGGGCTTTGTCAGTCACAGCTGCCCCCAAGGTGCTGTGGCTTGGAGAACGGGGGCAGAAGCATGAATTAGAAATGTTGGAAAGGATAATGAGAGGGTGAGAGGAGGTGAGTTGCCTGGGAAGATGGGGCTTCAGCCTTACCTGGCCAGGGGCACCCCATCCTGGACTACCACAAAGGCTCTTTTTAGTTGCAGGTGTGAAGAGATGTGCGTGGGTACACAAACCATCTGTCTTCTTGAGCCTGGCCTGAATCCCCATAGCTGCAGCTTCAGGCCCCCGTAGTTTTCCCCCTAGAGGCCGTTGGCCCTCCCTGTCTTTGGCCAGCTCCCCTTCCCTCCTGAGTAAGGTGGCCTGGGGCGTGAGAACAAGTAGAATGGGGTGTCTCGATCCAAGATTTCCAGTCCACATGCTGCTGCTTTTGCCCAGAGTGGCCTTGGGAAAGTCGCTTCACCTCTCTGAATCTCGGCTTCCTTCCCTGTGAAATGGGATGATAGTACTTATCATAAGGAGCTGCTGCAGGAGCCAACAGAGTGAGAAAGTGCTTTGTCAACTGCAAATGTTCTGCAAACACAGTTTGCCAGATTCAAAGAGTTTTCTCACCTATAAAACCCTCTCTTGGAACTCTAAGCATGCCCCAGACACACAGACTTGGAGATACTGTTCTACTGGGTTCTGGGCTGTTGCTTCATGTCCCCCTCCCCCTCCCCAACCTCTAATGTCTTTGGGAGGACATTCACCCACCCTGCTAGCCTTGGGGGTAGACCTGACATACTGGGTGGGTTTCTGGTTTTCTCAGGGCCTTTGTTAGGTGGACAATAATGTGGAGGTGGTAACCCTGACTTCTCCATTCCCCAGCCCTGATGCCACCTGAGAACTAGTTGGTCTGGGGGTGAGAGGACAGGCACTCCATGAAAATACACACTAACTGGCCACCTGAGGTGTCTCCAGGGCCAGCTTCTTCCTGAAATACTGTAATCCAGCACACACTGTGGCCCTAGAAGACAGCCCATCAACACCCCGTCTCGAATTCAAAAGGAGAGAAGAGACGAACCTGGCCCGACAGAGGCCTTAGACGATACACACTAACTGGCCACCTGAGGTGTCTCCAGGGCCAGCTTCTTCCTGAAATACTGTAATTGAGCACACGCTGTGGCCCTAGAAGACAGCCCATCAACACCCCGTCTCGAATTCAAAAGGAGAGAAGAGACGAACCTGGCCCGACAGAGGCCTTAGACAAGACCTCGAGCCCAGCAGCTGCACTTTTGCTTAGCTGAGGTGGGGTTTTCTGTGCCAATGGGCAGGAGGGCAGGGACACGTGATGCTTTTCCTTTGGGTGTCTCTCCCCTCTGCACAAGTTTTAGTCACTTTGGGATACGGGGAGGCAGAACCTTAGGGGAAAATCTGGGACTTTTCCACTCAGGTCACCTGCAGTGGCCCCCTTGGGGCGGGGTGAGATTTTCAGAGCCAGTCGCTGGAACCGAGACCGAGAGGTAAGCGTGCTTCAGCACCGCGGACAGCACCCCGCCAGGCGCTAAGACCCAGAGACCAGAGGAGCGGAAACCCCACCTGGGAGGGTTCCAAGTTGACAGGGATGTCACTGCCCTGAGGGAAGGATGGAGGGGGGGGGGCACATGGACTGTCAGCACTAACACAGGCCAGCACCGACACTTTACTGCATGTCGCCTCCCGGCCTCATTCTCATTTGACAGCTGAGAGAATTAAGCTCNTCTATCAAAAGCCTACCATGGAGTCCCACCTCTCCAGGCCCTGGGCATGGGTGAATGGGCACTCACCATAGTGCTTGGCACACACCACGTGTGACTGCTGCCAGTTTTCTCCGAGGGGGGTGTAGCATCCTGCTGGGCAGGCTGTGAGGGGCTCTCTGGACTTTCTCTGCCTCCTTCCTGGTCTCCACTCTGTCTGCTCCTCCTGCCCACCCCTAGGCCAGATGCCAGGCTTGGGCCTTCTGCCTGGCCAGGGGTCCCCAGGGAGGGGGGGCATGCCTCACCCCATACAGCCTGGGAGCTGCAGAGGCTGCAATTTCACTAATGATCTGGGGAAGAGAGGAAAAAAACTAGCCTGAGATGGAGCTATTTTAGCTGAAAAACCCTCCCCCTGGATTTTAGTAGGGTTTTCAGGACTAATGAGCTGGGGCCAAGGGAGTTGGCAGGGAGGAGGGTGCTGCGCCTGGTCCAGGCTCCGGTTCTGCAGGGGCTAGAGGTCTGGCTTGAGGCGGGGATGATGGTGGGCTCTGTGCTGAGAAGAGCTCCCTGGCTCACCCCGCAGATGCACTGCTCGCTCTGGTGTTACCCCCACCCTCCTCATGCCCTCCTCCCAGTCTGACCCACCTCATGTAGGAAATCTCCCCAATGGCCAAGACCGTTTTGCCAAGCTTTATTATCTCTAGTCTGGATGGTGAAAACGCTGGGTGTCTGCTTCATTTTTCCCTGCATACAAAGTCACGTTACAGTATTGCAGTTGCCTTTTTATATTACAACCCCAACCCCAACCAGAGAGATTCGATCCATTCTACCTACGCTTGGACATTTGCCCCCAGGGTTCGAGAAGGATGAGGAGCAGGAAGAGGGAAAGGAGGAAACAAGAGTGTCTGGTTTCACAGTCACAACTGGGCACCAGCAGGTTCTGTCTTACAGGTTTTCACTTAATGCATCCCTGCCCTGCACCTCTCCTGGTATGTATGGATGAGACGCTGAGGCCGTGTTGGCAGAAGGAAGAGACACGGCATCTCTTGAGAGTCAGCCTTTTCTTGGGTCCTGCCACCTTGGCTCTAGGGTCAGATGTCTGTGTTTGAGGTGTGTGGAGGTGTCTCCACCTCTGTTTCCTTTGGGTGGAGAGGAAGTGCTGGGAGGAGAACCCAGACTGGGGGGGTCAGCATCAGGAGGGCTCTGGGGTCAGGGAGGAAATGAAGGTGTAGGTGGGCAGAGCTGGCAGAGACATGGCTTCTAGGGGGTCCTCAGGTGCCTGATCTGACTGCCTGGCCCCTGCCTATCAGGGAACAAGGGACCTCTGGAGCCAGAGGGACTAGGAGTTGGGATTCTGAGAGGTGGTGGAGCACTGAAGTCCCCAGCTCAGGCCTGGATGCAGAGTGGCCAGCTCCGTCCCTTCCTGGCTGTGTGACTCTGAGTAAGACTTCAGATCTCTCTAAGCTTGCTTCTTCCTCTGTCAAATGGGGGTGAAGATTGACTCTACCTCACTGGGCGGTCATGAGAATGAAACTGGACACTGTGCAGGCAGTCAGTGCAGCCCCTGGCACTCCCTGGCAGTGTGTGCTCAAAATTAATATTAAATTTTATTAGTATTAAGTACTAATACGCGGAGTAGCATGGAGGCTACTCCATGGTAGAGGGGTGCAGGGCAAGAGGCCCCGTGAAGGGCAGGGAGTGGGGGCATCCAGGGCTTCTCCCTGTGGCTCAGAGGGCTTTGGGGGAGAGGCCAGCAGGGCCAACCCCTTGGTCATGCTTTATGTGTCCCCAGATCTCAGGCCCTGTGGAAAAGGGACTCAGGAGGGATATTTGGGGGGGCTACCCAGAGAGGGGGGATTGTTTTCACTTTGTCTGGGCACGGGCAGCTGAGGAGGGTGGAGGGGCATGTCAAAAGAGGGAGAAGGGTCCGGCCGGTTGCTCAGTTGTTAGAGCAGTGTTGTAACACCAAGGCCGAGGGTTCGGATCCCATTACCAGCCAGCCACAAAACCAACCAACCAACCAAACAACAAGAAGAGGCAGGAGAAAGGGGCTGGAGAGCAAAGGAGAGGGGTGTGGCAGAGCTGGGGGTGCTTTGGGGAGGTGACTCCTTCCCACCTTGCCTCGGCATCCCTGAGCCCTCTTTGAGGATGGGGATTCTTCTCAGAGTGGTCTCCACTGCTTTCTCAGCCATTCTTAGTGGTTCCTGTGCTTTGCTTCCTTCTGCCTCCCTCCCCTCACCGCCTTGTGCCTCAGACCCTGCTCTGCACCTCCAGCATGCCTCACCCAGTCCCTCCCCAGCCCGTCCATTCCCAGTGAGGAGGAGGAGGAGGAGACCTGTGGGGGGTGGAGGACTTCACCTGGGGCATCTGCAGGCTTGTGGGCCAGAGGGGGAGGTTGGGCACCAGGCGCAGGGTGGGGGCTGGGACAGGAGAGGTTCAGAAGGACTCTGCCTCCAGGAATTCTTTCCAGAGTTCCCCCAGCCTTCTCTGCCTGTCCCCACCTCACAGCCACCAGCCTGCGGCAGTGGAGCGAGCAATGGCTGTGGCTGGAAAAAGTGCAGGCAGGGCCTGGGTTCAAATCTGATTTCTACCACTAGCAAGATGGGTGGTCTTGGGCAAGTTATTTACACCTCTGAGTCTCCACTAAAATTTGTTTCTTTTACATGGACATGTAATGCCTACACAACAGCGTTAAGTTTATTCTGTGTAAAACTTTGGATGCACACCAGGTGCTTACTGAAGACTTTTGTGTTGATCTGGTTTTGAGATATGCAGGGAAGGGAGTCACATCCCCTCCTGGGTTCAGCACATAGTAGGGAGGTGGGAGGGGAGCTGTAAAAGGGGCTTTGTCAGTCACAGCTGCCCCCAAGGTGCTGTGGCTTGGAGAACGGGGGCAGAAGCATGAATTAGAAATGTTGGAAAGGATAATGAGAGGGTGAGAGGAGGTGAGTTGCCTGGGAAGATGGGGCTTCAGCCTTACCTGGCCAGGGGCACCCCATCCTGGACTACCACAAAGGCTCTTTTTAGTTGCAGGTGTGAAGAGATGTGCGTGGGTACACAAACCATCTGTCTTCTTGAGCCTGGCCTGAATCCCCATAGCTGCAGCTTCAGGCCCCCGTAGTTTTCCCCCTAGAGGCCGTTGGCCCTCCCTGTCTTTGGCCAGCTCCCCTTCCCTCCTGAGTAAGGTGGCCTGGGGCGTGAGAACAAGTAGAATGGGGTGTCTCGATCCAAGATTTCCAGTCCACATGCTGCTGCTTTTGCCCAGAGTGGCCTTGGGAAAGTCGCTTCACCTCTCTGAATCTCGGCTTCCTTCCCTGTGAAATGGGATGATAGTACTTATCATAAGGAGCTGCTGCAGGAGCCAACAGAGTGAGAAAGTGCTTTGTCAACTGCAAATGTTCTGCAAACACAGTTTGCCAGATTCAAAGAGTTTTCTCACCTATAAAACCCTCTCTTGGAACTCTAAGCATGCCCCAGACACACAGACTTGGAGATACTGTTCTACTGGGTTCTGGGCTGTTGCTTCATGTCCCCCTCCCCCTCCCCAACCTCTAATGTCTTTGGGAGGACATTCACCCACCCTGCTAGCCTTGGGGGTAGACCTGACATACTGGGTGGGTTTCTGGTTTTCTCTGGGCCTTTGTTAGGTGGACAATAATGTGGAGGTGGTAACCCTGACTTCTCCATTCCCCAGCCCTGATGCCACCTGAGAACTAGTTGGTCTGGGGGTGAGAGGACAGGCACTCCATGAAAATACACACTAACTGGCCACCTGAGGTGTCTCCAGGGCCAGCTTCTTCCTGAAATACTGTAATTGAGCACACGCTGTGGCCCTAGAAGACAGCCCATCAACACCCCGTCTCGAATTCAAAAGGAGAGAAGAGACGAACCTGGCCCGACAGAGGCCTTAGACAAGACCTCGAGCCCAGCAGCTGCACTTTTGCTTAGCTGAGGTGGGGTTTTCTGTGCCAATGGGCAGGAGGGCAGGGACACGTGATGCTTTTCCTTTGGGTGTCTCTCCCCTCTGCACAAGTTTTAGTCACTTTGGGATACGGGGAGGCAGAACCTTAGGGGAAAATCTGGGACTTTTCCACTCAGGTCACCTGCAGTGGCCCCCTTGGGGCGGGGTGAGATTTTCAGAGCCAGTCGCTGGAACCGAGACCGAGAGGTAAGCGTGCTTCAGCACCGCGGACAGCACCCCGCCAGGCGCTAAGACCCAGAGACCAGAGGAGCGGAAACCCCACCTGGGAGGATTCCAGGTTGACAGGGATGACACTGCCCTGAGGGAAGGATGGAGGGGGGGGGGCACATGGACTGTCAGCACTAACACAGGCCAGCACCGACACTTTACTGCATGTCGCCTCCCGGCCTCATTCTCATTTGACAGCTGAGAGAATTAAGCTCAGCAAGGTTAGACAGGTTGTCCCTGGTCACACAGCTATGGGTGGTAGAGCACAGACTTCAATCTAAATTTGTCTGGCTCCAGCATTTTCATATTCCTGTTTCTCTAATCACATAGGAAGAGGCACAGCCTTTGTGCACTTGGAGCTACGATGACCCCAAAGCTGCTGGCATTTGTAGCGGGGAGGCTGTGTCTGCGTTTGTATGTGTAGTTTTATGAGTGCCTCCGGGTGTGAATGAGGGTGGACTTGGTGGAGTGTGACTGTTTACAGAAGGCTGCGTGAGTCCCCATGGTAGCTAGAAGATAAGAGTTAGTGTCACATCTCGAAGATCCTCCCTCCTCCTGACTCCTGGAAGGAGACCTAGAATTCACTGCTGGCCTTTTTTTTTTTTTTTTTTTAAGCACTTAAAGAACAGGCCAGAACCGATAGCTAAATTAAACCTGCTGAGAGCGCCTGTTTAATTGAAAATGCCATCTGTAATTTAAATGTCAGAATCGGGATGGTTATTACGGCTGCCTTGAAGACTGGGGCTCATTTCACAGTTTCAAAACAGACCAGGAAAGCAGCAAATGGACCATGGCCCACAGTGTCGTGGAGCGATTAATAAGTTCTCTGGTCTTGCTGAGCTCCGGCGCCCACTGCAGCCCCCTCAGAGGGAGTCTGGCTGGGCGTCGACAGCTTGGGCTCCAGGACTTGACCTCTTGCCTCACTCCCTCCACACCTCTGCTCTGTTCCCCACCCAGCTGCAGCTCAGGCTTCCCACAGTTCAAGGCTCATCTTGTCTCTTTTCAGAGTCTCCCTGGCACTTCTGGGGTGAACTGCTAAGCTCTCAGCCTGGCATTTGAGGCCTCTGAAATGCCTCCCTCTCCAGCTTCAGCTCCTGCCACTGCCTGCTGCAGACATCCTGAGTGCCTCCAGGCCTTCCCACAGGCTGAGCTCCCTGCCTGGAAACCCATTGCTTTTCTTGTCCCCTGGTGAACACCACTTATCATTCATGACTCAGCCCTCATGTCACCACCTCCAGGAAGCCTTCCCTGAGTGCCCCATGCCTCCCCAAAGCACTGACCAAGGCCAGGTTAAGTGCTTCCTTCTGGGTCTCCCATGGCCCCTTGCTCACCTCTGCAGCCGACTTACCATGGTGCTGTCTCTTCCCCACTCTTCTTATACTATGAGCTCCTCAAGGATGGTGATGGTACCTTGTTCTTCTTGAGACCCAGTGCCCAGCCCGGAGCAGTCACAATCGCTAACATTTACCGAGCACCTGCTATGCATCAGACACTGTTATTAGTCCCATTTCAGAGATGGAAAACCTGAGGCATGGAGAGTAACTTGTCATAACCAGTGGCAGAGTTGAAACTTGGGTGGATCGGTCTGCCTCCAGAGGCCAGGCTCTTAACCACTGTGCTATGGTGCCTCATTCAGGGCCTCAGCCTAGAGAATATTTGTTCATTAAACACATAAAGGGGGGTTGGCCTGTGGCTCACTTGGGAGAGTGCGGTGCTGATAACACCAAGGCCGTGGGTTCAGATCCCATGTAGGGATGGCCGGTTAGCTAACTTGGGAGAGCCTGGTGCTGACAACACCAAGTCAAGGGTTAAGATCCTCTTTCTGGTCATCTTTTTTTTTTTT
>NW_007726249.1:651140-651989 GCF_000696425.1 Galeopterus variegatus
TGGCCGGTTAGCTCACTTGGGAGAGCCTGGTGCTGACAACACCAAGTCAAGGGTTAAGATCCTCTTTCTGGTCATCTTTTTTTTTTTTAAAAAAGAAACACACATAAAGGACTTGTCAGGTGTGTTCTGGTCCCTTCCTCGGGAGTAGATGCCATAACAAAGCACCTGGGCATAAACTCCAAAGGGAGGTAATCTGGCCCCCTAGATGAACTTCCTGTTCCTGGAGCTCAGGCCCTGATGCTTTCTCTTTGAACGAGGGGCTTTCAAGAAGGGATCCCTTTGTCCAAGATCCCCAGGGCTTCAAGGGGAGGTTTTGTTTCCTCTTCCCCCTCCGTAGGCAACTCTCTGCCTGCTCCATGCTCTGCCTATGATCCCCCAGTTGCATGTAATAAAGCAGTGAGATGCAGTTGGACAACCATGGTTGGTGGCCCAGCTTTGCTACTTACAGTTGTGGGACCTAGGGCAGGACATTTCACCTCTCGAACCCACTGTCTTCATCTCTGAAATGGGGTCATAATAATACCTGACTCAGAGTGTCAAGGATTAAGTAAGATCATGGAGGTACAGTGCTTAAGCATGGAGGTACAGTGCTTAAGAGAGGCACATGGCCAAGCCTCAATGCATGATGGCTATAACATTCATTCATTCCTTCTTAGCACATGTCCAGCAGTAAAAGTCTATGCATGCTCTGTGTTCCTGGGCTCCCAATGTCCAGCTCTCGGGCACTTTCAACTGCTTAGTGGAAAGAGGGCCTCAAGGATGACATTTCTGTTCTACGTCTGGTGCTGTACCTGTCATGCTGTCAGAGTGGCCCTTTCCTCCTGGTCCTTTCTGGCCCACACCCTCTGT
>NW_007726249.1:652418-667038 GCF_000696425.1 Galeopterus variegatus
ATGCATGATGGCTATAACATTCATTCATTCCTTCTTAGCACATGTCCAGCAGTAAAAGTCTATGCCTGCTCTGTGTTCCTGGGCTCCCAATGTCCAGCTCTCGGGCACTTTCAACTGCTTAGTGGAAAGAGGGCCTCAAGGATGACATTTTTGTTCTACGTCTGGCGCTGCACCTGTCATGCTGTCAGAGTGGCCCTTTCCTCCTGGTCCTTTCTGGCCCACACCCTCTGCCCTGCTCCATCCCCTGACCTTCTCTTCTCTGGGGTTATCATGAAGCTTGTTTTTCCCTCAGCCAAGAGAAAAGTGGAGAAGCTCACTCCTAATTAGATGGGTTTCCATCTCCCCAGGTCTTCACTTCTTGCATGTTCTCAACTTGTTAGAGGAAATCGTATATTGACATTGGTATTGATTTGCATAATTCAGATATAATTAGGAGAAAGATTTGCTGGAGTGGCAGGCAGCAGGCTTGTGCCACTGGATCCTGCTGACCTTGGGGAGCACTTGGAACTGGGCCTTTAACTCTTACCAAGATTATGGTGCTGGTCCCCAGAACTTTACTCCTCCAGGAGGTTTCAAGGCAACAGGAAAGCCCTCTTGCCCCCTGAGTACCTCCCCGCTTGCCCCAGCATCTGGAATTCTGACAATGGGGACTATTCTGTGTGGCCTGCTGGGGATGTAGAAGGACATTGTGCCGACCCCGAGGTCAAATGGACACAGGGATCAGCTTGCTCCTGGTGTCCACCATCTGGAGAGGGGAAGAAGACTTGGGGGTAGTGTCATTTTGACTGTAGGAGGAAAGGAAGAATAATTGAGCAGCGCTGGAAGCAAGAGACTAAAAGTTAGTGTGAGCCAGTGCATCATACTGTTGCTGTTGTGAGAGGTGTTGGCGCGTCGTTGGAGAGATTAGGAGCATAATGAGGCAAAGAAATAGATGAAAAATGCACGTCCGTGCCTGTTCCGTCCTGTAGCCATTTCTTCATGCCTTTATTTATTCATCTATTCATTCAACAAATATTTATCAAGGGGCTATTATGCATCAGGCAAATAGCAAAGAATTAAGTATTAACATTGGGAAAACAGATGTGACCTCTTATTGTTAAGGGTAAATTTGGTTCCCACCTCTCTCAGCCTAGGAGGGTGGATTTGGGTCCAGGAGTTGGGGTCTGAGGGGAAGGCTCTGGAAAGGACTAGTGCCCAGAAGACCATGTGATGCCTCCTTTGAACTGTGCCTCTCTGTTCATCTGTGAGCTGGTTCTGTTCTAGGAAGGTGACTGACATCACTAGGTGGGGGTAAGGAGGCATTCCCATGCACAGTGACCACGCCGGGGGCAGGGGCACGCCCGGTCAGGCCAGCTTCATGGGAGCAGGAAGATGGGCAGGGGGTTTCTCTCCACACTCATCCCTGCCCCCACTCCTGCTCCATCGTGACCCATCCTACTCCCACACAGCGCCCGCGGAGTGGCCATCACCAGAAGCCACATCCAAGTTCCCCAGGGAGCCATCTCCAGGCCACTGATTTACTTGTTAGCTGTCACCATGGGCACTGAATAATAAGGCCTCTTCCCGTGGAAAGGATATTAGAGGCTGAGATGGGAAGGGCTAGGGCAGTGTGATATTTATTTCCCAGGCGTTTGCTGCCATGAATCACAGGGCTGTCTCTAACCTGCCCATACGCAGGCTCCAAGACACTCTTCCAGGGTCCCAGGGGGGTGACTTGCCTGGTGATCCATTTCAGAGCCTGGCCCACAGTTCGGGCTGCCTGTCAGGGAATTACATGGGCCTGTTTGTGCGCTGGGAGTACAAAGAGGGGAGGTGGCAACTGCCTTGCATTTGGAGAGGACTCTATGATTCATTCATTCATTCAGCAAACACGTATTGAACGTCTGCTGTTTCCTGCTGTGGACTGGGCTGGGGGCTGTGACTACAGTGGTGACCCAGCCAAGCCTCATCCCCGTCCTTGGGAGCTTAAGTAGTGTTTCCTTTTTCATTCTATTTTTTTTTGGAGGCTGGCTGGTGCAGGAATAGAACCTGAGACCTTGGTGTTTTCGGCACCAAGCTCTAACCAGCTGAGTTAACCTGCCAGCCTCCCCTTTTCCATTCCTCTGATCTCACCCAGTAGAGGAGACTGTTCTGAGCACTGGCTGGGGGCAGTAATAAATTCCTACATTCTCTGTCCTGCTGCCTCTCCCACTCCCATCTCCATCCCATCCCACCTCTGCCCAGATGGTTAAACACAATATTTAATTCCTTTTTTTTTTTAAAAGGATCCGAATCTGTGGCCTTGGTGTTATCAGCACCACACTCTCCCCAGTGAGCCATGGGCCGGCCTGCACAATATTTAATTCCTGAATGCTCTGGTGATATTTCCCAACTTTGTGCCAGGACTGCTTTGCCTTCCTTGAGCAGGAGAATGAAACCTTGCTCTATCAGCACAACTTTTGTCAGGCTCTCCCCCAAGGTTACTTACATGATTTCATTTCATTCCCACTTTACAGATGAGGAAACTTGCCATGGGTCACACCTAAAGCGGTGGTGTGCTGGAGCAGACTTGCACCCATGTGCATCTCTCCCAAGCTTGGTCTTTAGTGATGTCAGGTTGGTAGCTTGAAATTGGCCACGGTGGGACTATTCACACCATGGAAATGGGCAGACGCTACACATCAGGGCTTTTCCCCTTTGGAGAGCTGGTTGTTGAGCACGTACCAGCACACCACTCACTTAAATGCTTTGACTAATAATCTCTGGAGCAGCAGCAAAAGATGGGGGTCATATTGGAGCAGCAAAGGATGGCCCTCCTGCTGGTAAGTGGCTGCTTTGTTCTGGAACAACTGAGAAAGAACAAAATGAATCCCCACTGAGGAGCCAGGAGTTTTCAGCCTCTGTTTTGACATCACAGGTCGTTTTAAGACTTGATTCCTTGCCACCCTCTCCTCCCACATCCAGGTTAATGATGGAGTGAAAACCTTGCTGCTAACCGAGGTCTCACTCAAGGTTAACGGGTGCTTTGAGTGGTGTGAGTGACAGCTTTCTGTAGGGCTCTGAGGACCAGGCAGAATGTGGCAAGGAGACAGAGCACTGAGGCCCCTCAGCAGAGAGAAACTCAGGTGTGTCCTCTAGAATATACTTTCTGTACAGCCAGTGTTTTTTCCTTCCCTCATCCTTTTGATCTCAGCTGCGATGTCATCTCCTGAAGGAAACCCTGACCATCCTATCCACAGCATGCTCCTCTGTCCCCACAATTTTATCTTTCAGTTTATTTTCTGCTGACTTATTTGTCTATTTCTTTCACTAGAATACAAGCTCTATGAGATGGGAAACTGAGGCAAGAGGGGCTTAACAATGTGCAACTTCTGATGCTTCCTGTCCATCATCTCCTCACTGTGACCTCCTGATCCGTGATCTGGGGAAAACTTTACCCCAGCTGTTTTCCCTGCCAACTCAGCTGCCCATCAGAATGCTAGAGGAGGCAATGGTGGGTCAGTGTTAGGCCCTGGGCTTGGACTCAGATCCCTGCTTTTGCACCCTCATTTTGGTGATTACTAGCTGTGGATCGATGGGGAAGGAACAGAAAGGACAGCCTGGAACAGAAGCTTTGGGAGCAGTGGAGCCCACTCTCAGCTGGCCCCTACTCCAACCCTCTGTAGCTCATTCTCCCAGGGACAATTTTCTTAGACACTCTAAGGCTTTTCGTGCCTTGAAAAATTTTACTTTTGGTATTATAAAAATAATGCTTTGCATTGGAGAAAATTGGGAAAATGCAGAACAACATTAAGACAAAAATAAAAGTTATCTTTTAGACAAGAGAGAACCACGTGGATTTTACTCCTTTCCTTTCCTGAATTAGCCCTGCCCACCTGAGCCCAAGACCCTGCCTCCTCCAGTAATTATAAGTAGCATTAAAACTGCCTCCTGGACCAAGTTATTACTTCCAAGAATAATAGTCTCTGTTACTACAAGAAACTAATTAACAGCATGCAATGAGGGGGAAAAATTCAATCAATTAGTGGCTTAATAAGTGCCAGCAATGACTCTGGGCTTGGCTTGGGCATTGGGGTGGGAGACCCTCCAGAGGGCTAGGGGTGGGGGGCTTAAGAGGTGGGGGTGAGACAGAGATAGGGAATGGGTGGGGTCTGCAGGAGCCTGAGAGGCCAAGAGGACATTGTCCAAGAGGAAAGAACCCCGTTTCTGTGCCTGTGAGTGTTTTTCAGACCCCTCCTGAGCTGAGGCACTCGGCCTCATTGGTAATGGGAATTTGGGGGGGGGTGTTCCTAGTCTGGAATAGTCCCAGTGAGGCAGTCTGGCAGCTGTAGGGAAGCGAGGAAAGACTGGCTTTTCTCTGTCCTGTGGGCTGGGGTGGGAGGGGAGGTGGGTACAGCCGGTATGCTGTTCTTCCTCATGGCCCCACCAATCCACTCCTTGAAGTCCTCTCAGCTCTCAGCCGGAAGCGTGGCGTCACCCCTGACATTGCCCCTTTCCAAGCCCTACCTCCATTCAACCTGTCACAAAGTCTGGCGGCTCCTACCTTCTGAGTGATTCTCTCCTTTCTCCTTCTTCACCCTTCCCACTGCCTGGTTGTGCTCCTCCTGGGACTCCTGCAGTAGTCTGCCCGGTGCCCACCCCCTTCTCCTCCAGCCCATTCCCCACCGGCAGTCACTGTGATCTGACCCTGTCACTGTCCTGTTCACCATTGGGAATTGGATGGGGTCAAGCCGCTGCTTTGAGCCACGAGGCTCATGCCCCCCACATGCCTCCCCACTCTCTGTGCCCCAGACACTGCAGCTGCTTTGCATTATTTGAAGGAGGCAAGTGTGGGCTTGTCAACACAGAGGACACTCAGGATGCAGGGGTCTTCTAGCACATATGTCTCTTCCGAGGTCCTAGCATCTGAGGTCTGAGAGGACCCTAGCACTGGGTCCTCACGGGCTTGTGTGTTTGTAAAATGTGCAAGTGTAGATGATGGTAACTGCAATCCATTGAGAGCATTGTGTCTTTCCTTTCAGATTTCTCTGCCTTCACACTGTCCTCAGGTCAGGGGGTGCTGGAGTGGCCATGGCAGTTTTAGAATCCATCTAAGGCAAACTTGAGTGAGGAATTCACCTAGTGTGGCTTCAACACAATATATGTATGTGGGTCTCAGTCCCTGAGTCTACTGAAGGAGCACTCCCACCACCCACCCATGACTCACCTGAGATCATGACATGAAGACATGGCCAGGGGCTGGTGCACCAGGCGATCATGTTTTATGGTGCCTGACCCAAAAGGTTTGACACGTATAGAGTGGGAAGCTAGTCACTGGCTGTGGACACTTTTAAGTGAAAGATTTGGTTTTTGTTGGGGTCTCCTAAAACAGGAATTCTCTCCTGTCACGTATAAGTGGGCTGTTATGTGTGCTGTGCTGTGCTGTGTGTGTGTGTGTGTGTGTGTGCAGTTCTTTTTCAATGGTAATCATGTGAAATGGAATTGATCAGAATTCCTGTGTTTGTAGCTGTATCAGTTTCCTATTGCTGCTATAACAAATTACTATAAACGTATTTGTTTAACAGTACAAATTTATTAACAGTCAGCTCTGGAGGTCAGAAGTCCAAAATAGGTCTCACTGGGTTAAAATCGAGGTGTCAGCAGGGCTCTGTTCCTTTCTGGAGGAGTTATGGGGAAAATTCTCTTCCTTGCCTTTTTTAGCTTCTCAGGCCACCTGCATTCCTTGGCCTGTGGCCTTGTCCTCTATCTATGCTGGGCTGAGTCCTTCTCATATTGCCATCTCTCTGACTCTCCCTCTTCTCTCTCTTCCATTTTTAAGGACCCTTGTGATTGCATTGGGCCCACCTGGATAATCCAGGAAACTCTCCCTATTTTAAGGTCAGTCGATTAGCAATCTTAATTCCATTTGCAAAATTAATTCCCCTTTGCTGTGTAACCTCACATATGCGCAGGTCCTGGGGGTTAGGGTGTTGACATCTTTGGGGGGGCTATTATTCTGGCTACTACAGTAGGACACAAACCTATAGAAGCTCTATAGACGATAAGTGTATCTGTGTGTGAAGATATATTTTTTGTATCCCATATGTGATGGCTAATTTTAGGTGTTGACTAGATTAAGGAATACCTAGAAACCTGGTAAAACATTATTTGGGGGTGTGTCTATTAGGGTATTTCCAGAAGAGATTATCATGTAAGCCTGAGTGAACTGGGTGAGAAAGATCCACCCTCAGTGTGGGTGGGAACTACCCGGTCCGCTGCAGGCCTGGAGAGAACAAAAATGGAGGAAAAGGCAGGTCTCTTGCTGTGTTGGAGCTCAGACACACTCTTCTCTCTTGCACATCAGAACTCGAGGCTCTTCAGCATCTGGGTTCCAGGACATACACCAGCAGCACCGCTGGGCTCTTAGGCCTTGGCCTCAGGCTGACAGTCACACCATCGGCTTCCCTGCTTCTGAGGCTTCCAGACTTGGACTGAGCCATGCTACCAGCATCCAATTTGCAGATGGCATATTGTGGGGCTTCTCAGCCTTCATAATCTCATAAGCCAATTCCCCTAATAAATCTCCTCTCATGTGTTTATATCATATTCTGTGATTCTCTATCTCTGGAGAACCCTGACTAATACACCATATAACAAAATATATTTATCATATATGTATGTAGATATACAGTCATGCGTTGCTTAACTACAGGAATATGTTCTGAGAAATGCATCAAAGGTGATTTCCTCATAGGGCAAACATCATAGAATGTATTTACACAAACTTAGATGGTACAGCCTACTACACACCTAGACTATTCCATTGTATATGCAGTCCATTGTTGATCGAAATGTTGCTGTGTAGCACGTGACTGCATGTGTGTGTGTGTGTGTGTGTGTGTGTGTGTGTGTGTATTTCACTCAACCATGCTGGAGAAATTATCTTCCTGTCTTTTCTCCGGGAAAATGATATTACAGTCTTCACATATGAAGAGGGAATCCAAGAATATGCAGCCAGATATGTAAGAAAAAATATTATAGGAGTGTGTTAAGCAGCTAATACAAATATTTTTTCCTTGTATCTTATGATGTTTGTGATATTTGTCAGCTTTAAAAAATGCGTAATTTGGGGCTGGCCCGGTGGCACACTGGATAAGTGTGCTGCTTGGGAAGCGCGGCGGCGCTCCCGCCCGAGGGTTCGGATCCCACATACAGACCGGTTCCCGCTCACTGGCTGAGCGAGGCGCGGGAGCAACGCCGAGGGTTGCAATCCCATTGCCGGTCCCCGGTCCGGTACGGGGGCAACACTGAGGGCTGCAGTCCGTTGCCGGACACGGAAAAAGACAAAAAAAAAAAATGCATAATTTGTAACAATTATTTTTATTCCAAATAAACAACTTTCATGCCTACTTTAAAAAAGATATACTTTTAAAAAAGACTCCTGCCCCCATCCAAATTGTATAAACTTCACATCCTGTGTATTAGTCTGTTTCTGTTGCCTGTAACAGAATACCTGAAACTGAATAATTTACAAGAAAACAAAATTTATTTCTTACAGTTCAGAGGCTGGGAAGTCCACAGTCCAGGGGGTGCATGTGGTGAAGGCCTGCTTGGTGGTGGCTCTACAGCGACGCAGGGTGTCATACGGCGAATGGCTGAGCTAGAGAGCTAAACTCACTTTCTCTCCTTTGAAAGGTATCAGAACCATGCCCATGACCACCCATTAAACCATCAATGGATTAATCCATTTATGAGGATACAGTGCTCACAATCTAATCACCTCTTAAAAGGCCCACCTTTCAATGACCATAACTGGATCTCCCACCCTCTTAACACTGTTACAGTGAAGATGAAGTTTCCAATCATGAGCTTTTGGGAGACACATTCAGCCCAGGGCACCCCATAAAACTAGGATCCTCTGCCGCTCCTACCCCAGGGCCTTTGCACATATTCTTCCCCATGTTGAGAGCGCTCCATGTCTCCCCCACCCTTTTCTATTGGCTTATCCTTCAGACCTCAGCTTGAGATCTAGTTCTTCACAAAATCTTCTGTCACCACATGCCCCCCTCCCCAACTTGGTTGGGGCTCCTGGTCTTTTCCTTTGTGGCCCCCTCTGCAATTATAATCAATTATTCATGAAACTGTCTGTTTACGACTGACTCCCCCATGGGAATGTCAGCTCTATGACTTGCATGTCTTCTGTACTGCTGTTTCTCCCAGTGATTAGCACAGAGTCTGGCACATAGTCCGAACCTGACAAATACAAGCATATGCAGAATGGGAAGACACACAAAAGGTGGGGGAGTGGTGCCCTCAGGTTGGCAGAAAGGGAGAATGTTCCTGAATGTAGGTACCTGTCCAGAGTCATGTTGCTTGCATGTACTGGAGCTGGGATTCTAACCAAGAATTTTCCTAAATCAAATATGTCCCTTCCACCACACCACACATTTGAGGCCAAAGGCCATTTAATAGGTGCCCAGGTGGTGGGTGGCAGAAATGTGTGTCAGCAAATCCTAAGGCAGGAAGTTGGTGAAGAGCCAGGCTGGATTAGATCCTGGGGTATTAGGGAGCCACCGCTGGTTCTGGAGCACCACTGGCTGTTATGGCCTGCCCTTGTGGGAGTGTTCTCTGGAGAAGGGTCCCCCGACCTGAGTCAGCTTGGGCTGACAGCTAAGCCACGGCCCTCTGGGTTGCACTGACCTGTCTTTCCATGGTCCTTCCATTAGACCTATCAAAGCCAGCTCCTGCGGGCCAGCCATTTCCAGAGGGAGGCTGATAAGGCATTTATTGAATTTATGATTTTAATTTATGACAGTTCTAATCCCATTATGGTCTCCCTTTTGTCTGCAGCTTGCGTAGCAGTGGAGTTTAATTACGGCCAAGCAAGATTTCCCCTACCCAGGGGACCTTTCCTGCCAGTCCTGGTGTCCCCTCCTGGTTGCTTGAGGGAGTTTAGTGTGGGGGAGGGGAGGTGCACAGCGGAGGAGGAGAGGCTCCCTGGTCCCGGGAGTGTCGGGCACTGCAGCACTTCCTGCAGTTGGCAGTTCTACCGTGCAGGATGTGTGGCGATGCCTGGTGAGTGACAATTAGGACTGCAGCATGGAGCTGTGCTGGGTGGCAGTGTGCAACCTGCACAGCTTCACAGACAGCCCTGGGGGTGTCCAGAGACAGGCAGGGTCTCATGCAGTAGGAGGGAGCAGGAGCTCAGAGAGCTGCCAGGGCATATATATCAAAGGCTCCGAGAAAATGACTGTCTTGGGGTGAGTTCAAGCTTCCACTGACATCACCAGAAACTGGGATGTCTCCCCGTGGTCAGGGTCCCTAGAGGGAGGTCCAAGCTGGGGGAGTGGTAGCAGCAGTGTTGCGGAATCCCTTCTCGGGGGAGGGCAGCACAGAGTGGAGAGGAAAACATGATAAGACGGGTTGGAGTCAGGTACTGATCCCAGCTTTACCAGGAGTCGCTGTGTGACCTTGGGTCACATGTAGCCTCTCTGGGATGCTCTATCTTTGACTGGGAAATTAGGTGCAGAATCCAGGCCCTACCTAGGCCTGGAAGGAGAGTGTGTCTGGGGTGGATGTGAAATGGAGGAGGTAGGATGAAGGGCCAGACTATTGGACAAGGAAGCTTAGTGGGCAGCACCAGACTAGGGCTCCTTGGGGTCTGTGCCAAGTCAAAGGCCAGGGAGGCCCATACATGATCCTAGAGCTCAGAGCTAACAGAAGAGTCAGGAATAGCGGGAAGGGAAAACAACCTTGGCCTGTGGTTAGGGAGACCTTGGAAGTGAGAGCAGCCTCAAGCATTGCAGAGAGAGTCCCAGCATGTTGCCTCAGTTTCTTCATCTGTAAAATGGGCATGAGAACACCACCAGCCCTACTTCCCCTACAGGTGGGAATGGAAATAGAGATCTTGTTGGTGACAGGGCTTGATGACTGTCAGGTGTGGGGCCAAGTGGGGAGCAGCATTTCATGGCTCTCTGGGCCTCAGTCTTATTACCTGTAACTGGGAGGTTAGAACAAGATGACCTCCAAGAATGCCTTTCAAAGCCTCTCAGCTCAGGCATTTGCAGAGCTGATGCTCAAGCAGGGAAGGCTTCCTGGAGGAGTCAGTCTGAAGGAAGGGGAAGGGTGGAGCATTTTGCAGATCTGCAGGCCCCCAATCCTGATTCCTTATGAGCCAGATGAGAGTGGAGGAAGGACAAGGGAGGAGGGCAGCATGGCGTAGGGGTTGAAAACTCAGATACCCGCAAGGGTGCGGCAAGTGACTTAAATGAGCAAGGCAGACAGGATGTCACACAATAGGGGGTGGTGAGGACTGTGGCAAAATAGAGTGGCATGTCCCACCTAAAGGGGCAGCCATTTCTCTGCTCCAGTGAACGTTGCCATGTGAGGGTTCTGATCTTAGGTTGTCAGATGGTCTCAGTCTCTGCAAGTGTTTCCGTCTGTAAAATGAGCACAATAGTACCTGCCTCATTGATTTGGTGTAAGGACTAAATAAGCTAATAAGTGCAAAGTGCTTCTAACAGTGCCTGGCACATAGTAAGTGGTGATTACTTGTATTGACAAAGACCACGGTGGTTGTCATTCTCTGTCTGTGCAAGGCACTAGATATCTTCCTTCCCCCGCCTCCAACACACTCCTGGAGGGAAGGGTAGGGAGGTGACTAATCGTTATTATCCAGTTACTGGGGGTCCTTGGAGCAATGGGCTTCCCTGGCTGTCTGTGCACTTGGCTTGAATGGCTATCGTGGGTGGAAACTGTGATCCAGGGAGAGAGTAGACACTGGAAATGCTGCCATGATCAGAACCCTTTGAGTCACCTGGATCACTTCATATGGGTTTTTATTTTAGTTTGGGAGGTAATTCTAAGCCTGAGACACACATGTTTGCAGGAAGGATTCGTCAGGCTTCGTTGGGCTGAGAGAGCCGCGAATAAAAAGCTTGGGGAGAGGCGGAGTCACGCTGTGAGGCACTGAAATGATGCCAGTTGGAGAAGGGGCTTAATTGTGAACCTAAAAGAGATTTCCAGTTGTGTCCAAGGACAAGGAGGGAGAAATTAGGAGCGGAGTGACAGGGAAACTGTCTAGCCAGTCTTCTATACCTCATGCATTCTTAATTCTGCCAGGGCTGGCAGAAAGAGGGGCTGTGCACACGGATGTGCGCACACACACGTGTGCACTCGTGTGGTGTGAGTCTGTTTATTCACTGCTCCACTTCCTCCTAGGCACGCTTGTGGGTTAGCCTCAGCCGGCCTGGATTACACCTTCTCCTCTTTCTTAATTTCCAGTCCTGGATCTTTGGATAACCAACTGTGTGTCCTCAGGCAAGTCATTTACCTTACTGTGCCTCAGTTTACACATCTGGAGAATGGGGTGATCATTCCAGCCCTATCTGCTCCAAAGGCAATCTGATGGTGGTATCCTTGAAGGACTATCTTTGGGGTCCAAATGCACTTTCTTTTGTCTACAGAGCCATCTGTAGTTTCAAGGTTTTTTACAACATTCTCATGTCTGATTCCTGCTGAGAGCCCATAAGGCAGGGTTGGTGGCTGCAACCCTAGGTTATAAATGGGGAAACTGAGATTCAGAGGGTGTTATACAATATAGGTCTTATTTTTATTTAGGTATGGTGAGGCCACCAGACCAGGAGACAACTGCCATTGAAAAGATAGTTTGTTATACTCACAGATCCCAAGAGAATGGGGCATGTCACACCATGGGGAGCCACATGGGGAAGCGCCAGACCAGTCACAAGGCAGAGGAGAGGGGGAAATTGTGGGCAAACACCTTTATTGTAGTTTCTGTGGGAAGAAATGGGTAAGGAGGGTAAGCAGGCTTAGCATTGGCTGGTTTGAATAATCTCAATGGACTTTGGGGCACAGGGGCTAGTTGTCTGATCCCTGGCCCTGGGTGATTGGGGCAGGTGGAGAGTGGCCCGGAGTGTGAGGGCCTGATACAGAAGGTGGTAGAGGGTGTGGGCTCTGGATTGGTCGTTTTGCATTTTAAAGGTAAATGGGCTCATAGGAGAGTGGTTTACTATCTCTAGTCATTAGCTACCCCTCCAGGATCTGCAAGGCCCCAGATGTCCAAGCATCAGAATACAGAAAATAAAAGACATGGTTAGTACAGAGGGTTGGCTGACTGGCCCAAGCTCATGCAGAAATGGAAGAACCCAGGTGTTTTGACTCTCAGTCCAGCACATTCCCCTCCGGTCACTTGTCTTCAGGTGGTTTCTCCCAAGATCCCGTGCCTTCCTCATGGATTGACACCCACCTTGCCAACGCAAAGGGTGAAGGGTCTCCCTAGAAGGTCACAGTGGGAGGAGAGTGATGACAACTAAACTTTGTCTCCAAAAGTCTGTCCCAGGACCTCTACATTAGCCAGCACTCTTTTAGTTGCAAGTGAAGAAACCCCATCTTCAACTAGCTTGAGCCAAAAAGTGAATTTGTCAGCTCACCTAACTGGGTGTTCAGGGCTGTCCAGCTTCAGGCAAAGCTGGATCTAGGAGTCCACATGCTGTTGTCAGGACACCATCTGTTTTCCATATCTTGAGTCTGCCTTCCTCTGGGTGTTCTTACGTGGGCTTTCTTCATGTGTTGGGAAAGCGGGCCAGCAGTTGCCCCCAAGTCTGACCCCTACAACTTGTTACCCAAAAGGAAGAGAGAGCCTCCCTCCTAGGGTTCAAATGTTAAATCTCAGGAGAGATTCTGATTGGTCCTCTTGGGTCAGGTGCTCATGCCTGAGCCAATCAGTGTGATCAGGGGGATAAGAACTTAGGGCAGCGTGGCCTAGTTACACACCTCCCTGCAGTGTGTGTGCATGTGTGTGTGTGTGTGTGTGTGTGTGTGTGTGTGTGTTCCCATGAATGTGTTGTGCAGAGCACTGTGACTAAGCCCCATCAGGACCTCATGGAATGGGGCAGAGATGGGCAGTGTCTGTTCCCAATTCAATGCTCCTCATTTCACAGCCAACGATATTCCCATTACCACTACCATGAGGGTGAGGGGGCTAAAAGCACAGACCCTGGAGCTGCTCTTTTTGGGTTCAAATCCCAGTTCTGCCTCCAGCTGTGTGACCTTAAGCAAGCCACTCTACTTCTCTGTGCCCTAGTGTCCTCCCCTTTACAATAGGGATGGTAATAGCATCTCCCTCGGGAGTCCTTAGAGGACTGAAGGGCTAACACATATGAGGGGCTTAGAGCAGTGCTAAGTGGGCAGATGGTCTTTGTTGTCACGACTGTCATTTGTATTACTATGAGGGCAGAGTACACTTGTGATTACGGGCAAGGCTGCAGAGACTGAGCCACTGACTAGCCTGAACTCCCTGTGCCTCAGTTTCCCTACTTCTAAAAGCAGGAGCACAGTATCGGCTTCACTAGAGTGAGTCTTCAGTGGGCTCATCCAGGTGAAGGGCTTGGCCTGGTTCCTAGTCCGTGGGAAGCACTCTGAAGAGAGTGACTGTTGCTGGTGCTGTGACTGTTGATGTAGCTGAACTGGGTTAACCATGTCAATAACATTCCGACATATTTTCCTGTAAGCTCCAGGGGCAGGGGTGGAGATGGGTACCAGACCCTCCAGGCAGCTGTGGGGCAGTGACGCGGGTAAGAGAGGACAGCTGGAGCCTGGCAGGGAACTGTTGGGGCAGAGGACCTGCAGGGCCCCAGACCCAGGTGCTGCCTCCAGGGGCTCAGCTGAACTCAGTGTGTTTTGGCTGATCCATCACCTTCACCTGTGCCCTGGTGTGAGGCAAGTGCTGGCATCAGGGTCCCAAGGTCTGGGTTCAAGTCTCAGCCCTGGTCAGGACTTGCCTTTGGCTAGTCAAAGCCTCAGTTTCCAAATTAGTGAATTGTGATGATGAAGTCTACTTTGGCAGGTTTAAGAGAGTGCAGAGGGGAGACCGAGCCCAGCAGAGCCAGCTGCACAAATGGAAGGGACTGGTGGCCGAGGTGGCTTAGCCTGGCATGCGATCAAAGCAGCTTGAGCTTGCTTCCTAGATCTGTCACTCACAGGCTGGGCAACCCCAGCGAAAGTTCCTCACCCTCTCTGAGCCTCACCTCCTCACCTTACCACAATGTGGATTATTTTATGAGGCTTACAGGTTATTATTGTGAGGCTAAAAGTGAGATCACCTAGGCCAAGTGTCCTGCGTGCTGGATGAGGTGGCTGGAGGGGAGTGAGCTACAGGGCCAGGCTGTCAGTGTGGCAGGAAGGGCACAGTTCTCGAATCCTCCCTCTTCTGCCCTGAACCTCTCATCTCACTTGTGCTTCTGCAGCCACCACCTCTGCGCTCTCACGGCTTCCCTCGTACTTTCAGATTAGACTCTATTGCTTGTGTCTTGAGGACACGAATGTGATGCACTGGCATCTTGGCCTATTTGTGGTTGCAGGCGCTGCATCCGTCACCAAAGTACATGCACAGATGCGGGGTCCTGCTCCTCACACAGCCGTGCAGACCTGCAGCTACACGGGGGGGATTTTTCTCCTTTCCATCTCTACTTCTTGCTCCTTATCCCTGTGCTAGGTATGGTCTCCCCACTTTTCCTGTGATGTTCAAGATTCTAATTAAGTGGAAAAAGCTTTTACTCCGTACAATTCTCCAGTTATGAATAATGATACTGGCTCATAAATGAAAATTGCTTTTCTATATAAATTCTGTTTTTTTTTTTTT
>NW_007726249.1:667622-671643 GCF_000696425.1 Galeopterus variegatus
TTTTTTTTTTTTTAAGGAAGGCATGAAACCAGGGCTCTTGGGTCATTTGCATGTTATTAATTTCAAGCGGAGCTCTTAGCTAGCTTATTAACAGTGAGGGTATTATAGCCGAGTTAAATGGTGGGGATATTAATTACCTTGCAGGCTTTTATGTATGGAGAAATGGCTTGTTTCTCTGTTGGTGAGTGGTCTAGGTGGGAAAACATAACTCCTCTTCTGGGAGGCATGGAAGGAAGTGGGTTTTGGTGAGATGCTCTGTTGGTAGACACTGGATCCCAAGAATTGGTGCTGGGACTCTTTTCCTGGAACTGTAGGACTCTGGGTCAGGGTGGCTGGACACACGACGGTGCCTAGGCCAGGTGTCTCAGAACCAGACACAGACAGAAGAGTGAGGCACTTCTTCCCAACACATAAGACCATATGCCCTTAGCTTTCACCTCCACCGATGACAGGCCAAGTAGAATTGGGTTGACATGGTGTCAGGAGACATTTCGATTGGTCCAGCATTTCTAAAAATCTCAGTCATTTCATCTGTGTTTCGGCCATATTGACATAATGCCTCTTCTATTATTTACTTCCTATTTTTATTTCCATTGACTCACTTTTTAAAAACTGAAATTTAGTTTAAAGGGAAACTTTAGATCACCGCCATAAATGGGAAATCAGCATCCCTAGTCATAAATTCAAAGCAACATAAAAATGAATACATGACTATTAAAATAAAAAATGTCCATCGTACACCACCTGAAAGTGACTCTCATGTGGGTGGTGAGGCATTTACCAGAAGGAGGAGAACCCGGGTCAGGTGGAGGGAAGGCCTTCCTGACTTCACGGCCTGGGCAGCCCCAGGGTGGGGAAGGTGTCAACAGACAGGCCAGGGGAAAGGGCAGGGATCAGATGAGCAACCCAGAGAATCAGTGCTCTCTAGGGTCCTTCCAAACAGAAGCAGCTGAAACTAGGAGGCTGTAGGGGAAAAGGCAGAACCGGGGAATTTCTGTATATTTTGAACCTTAGGGAATAATATGTAAATGATATGCAAATTCGACACCAGCCTACATTTTCTCAGGCCAATTGCTCAGGTGTTTTGCCTGTAGCTCCTATTCTCATCTGGTCCCTGAGTTCTCACAAGCTATACAGGAGCAAGGGGACTGTCCAGGGAGCACTAGCCTGGGAGTCAGGATGGGGGCAGCTAGGCTCTGCTGCTACATTGCTGTGTGACCTTGACCAGAACACTGGGCCTCTCTGGACCTCTGTTTCTTCATTTCTACATGAGGGGGTTGAACAAGATGCATCTGGGACATTGTGAGGGTTGATTTTATGTGTCAACTTGACTGGGCCATGGGGTGCCCAGATATGTGGCCAAGTATTCTGGATCTTTCTGTGAGGGTGTTTTTTGGATGGGATTAACATTTAAATCAGTGGACTTTGAGTAAAGCAAATTGCCCTCCATAATGTGGGTGGGCCTCATCCAATCAGCTGAAGGCCTGAATAGAACAAAAGACTGACTTCCCCTGAGCAAGAGGAAATTCTGAAGCAGATGGTCTTTGGACTTGAACTGTGGCATTGGCTCTTCTCTGGGTCTCCAGCCTCTAGCCCACTCTGCAGATTTTGGACTTGCCAAACTATAATTGTGTGAGCCAATTCCTTAAATCTCTCCCCACTCCCCCACCGTCCTCACCCTCCCTCCCCTCCCCACCCCATACATATGTACACAAACTATCGGTTCTGTTTCTCTGGAGAGCCCGACTGATACAGACCTCTTTAGCCACTGGCTCCCTTTGGCATCAGGCAGAACAGATGGATGCTCATGGAGAGGTTTGTAGCTAGTCTCCATTATCCCCAGCTTTTTTGATGCCCTGCAGAAATGTGATAGAAAAACTCAGTTCAAAGTGACTTAAGCCACAGAGGAGATTTATCAGCAAGTGTCCTGGAGAGTCCAGCGCTAAGTCAGCCTCCAGGGTTGCTTGACTCAGCAGCTCAATAGGATCCTCAAGGGCCCAGTTATTTTCCAGTCTCTCCACTTTTTTATTCCTGGTATTAGTTTTGATTGGAGAATGTCTTCCCTCGTGGTGGTAAAAGGGCTGCACAGTTCCAGCCACACTTTCTAGCCCAGAGGAAAGAGATGTCTGTGTCCCAGAATCCTCAGCCCCAAGGTGGGCTGACTGGCCCACTTCAGAGCCAACACCTGTGGCCGGAGGAATGGCATAAACAGATCAGCTCAGATCTGCTTTACCTAAACCCATCAGCATGGCAAGGGGCATGGGATTACCTTGTGGCAAGGGGGATCGGGCTAGAGAGGGGTTAGCCTCATGCAAATGGGGTGGCTGTTACACAGTGGATGTGTGTGTGTTTGGGGGGCTCGCTCAGGTGCTGAGCTCAGAGGATCAGCCCTGGTGGTCCAGGCAGCCCCCCTCCCTTTGCCCCTTCCACTTCCTTCTCCTCTGTGGTCACAGGCTGCAGCCCTGCCCTGCCAGCTGCCCAGCCACCCTGCTGGGAGTCCCCGACATGCCCGTGTTGTTCGTGTCTGCCCAGCATCCCTCTGTCTCTTCTTCTAGCAACACAACCCCTTCCTTTGGGGGAACATCTCCCCTCCACTCCGTTGGGTTGTGGGGAGCTCTTCATCTCTGCACCCCTCCCAGCTTACACAAGTGGCCATGAGATCCTGGCTGGGCCAGAGTTTCTTCTCTGGGATATTACATCCTGTCTTTCCTCTAAAGTCCTTAGCCAAGATGATAGGAACGGGAGCTGTCTGTGGCCTCACCCCCCTCTGCCTGCCTTGTGGAGAAAGCTGTGTGCAGGGGAGAGAAAGAGAGAGAGTGTGAGAGAGAGAGAGCACTGAGAGGTCAAAGGATGTTGTCCAGTGCCTGGACCCAGCGGTGTCTGTGTCTGAAGCCAGCTACCTCCTCCAGGACCAGAACGCCCTCCTGGATGGGTCCAGTCCACCCGGACTGGCTGCGGCCACCCCTGGCAACTTGTGTACATGCACTGGCAGTTGATCATTGTCAATTTAGCACTTGGTTAAGCCCTGTTATTTGCTTTTTCTCAAATTGCTTTATCTTTTCCACCTGATTTCATCCTCCCCCACCCCACCCTCCCTCTTCTCTGATACCACCTATTAGCCGCACACCATGACACTCTCTGGGTCCCTCCTGTGCACCGGGCCCTGAGTAGCTTTGGCATGGAAAGGTTCAGGCCAAACATTCATGTGGTTCCTGTCTCTGCCCTTGGTACTAGGGGGAGGGCAGCCAGGGAGGAAACTGGTTGAACGTCTCATAGGTGTCATACAGGTCAGGGGGGTTAGGTCGTGCTGTGATAACAACTACCTCAAAATCTCTGTGGTTTATGACAGCAAGGGTGTTTCTCATTTCCTAAATGTCCTTCATGGGCCCGCTGGGGGCTTTACTCCTGAGTTCTCGGTCCACGCCCCAAGCAGGTGGAGCAGCCACCACCTTAAATGCTGGTTACCCTGGCACAGGGAGAGCTCCAGAGGCTCTTGCGCCAGCAACTCAATGCAGTCTGCACATCACTCCGGCTGACAACTCACTGGCCGGAACTGTCACCTGGCCCCACCCCACCACACGGGGACCAGGAAGGGCCATTCACTGTGGCCCTGGGAGAGAAAGGCTGGCCCTATGTGGGGAACAGTCCTTAATGACAACCCCAGCATCATGAGTCTAAGGACTACGAAACAGAAGCCCGCTCCTCCCCAGCCCCAGCCTGCCTCATCTTGGCAGATGGTGGGAACTTCCACCCACCTGCTCAGTCCCGAATCTAGGAGTCATCCCTGATCCTTCTTTCCCTCCTCCCAACCAGGCCACTGGAGAACAAACAGGGGCACCTCCCCACTGCTGCTGCCTGGTCCTTTCACGTGGACGACCATGGTGCTTTCTTTTTGTTTGTTTTTTGGCAGCTGGCAAGTACGGGGATCCGAACCCTTGACCTTGGTGTTACAACATCTTCAGCTAACCAACTGAGCCGACCGGCCAGCCCCGACCAATGCTCTCCCCCCCTTCCCCCTTCC
>NW_007726249.1:672351-687109 GCF_000696425.1 Galeopterus variegatus
CCCCCTCCTCCTCTTACCCGCCTGTCGCTGATTCTCTGCAAAACAGCCAAAAGGATCTATTTTTTAAATGTTTTTATTGAAATGTATTTTCTGTAACACAAAATTCGTCATTTTAAAATGTACAATTCAGCAGTTCTTAGTATAGCCACTATGTTGTGCAACCGTCAGTTACCACTATCTAATTCTAGAACATTCCCACCCCCCCCAGAAAGAAAGCCCGAACCCCTCAGCAGTCGGTTCCAATTTCCCCCTCCCCCAGCCCCTGGCAGCCACTAACCTGCTTTCTGTCTCTGTGGATCTATTTGTTCTCAACACTAACATGTAATGGCATCATCCAACATGTGGTCTTCTGTATCTGGTTTCTGTCACTTAGAATAACGATGCCAAGGTTCCTCCAGGCTGCAGCGTGTATCAGGGCTTCGTTCCTTTTTATGGCTGAGTATTATTTCATTGAGTGGATACCCCCTATGTGATTAGGCAAAGGATCTTTGAAAAGCAGGATCAGGTCCTACCATGTCCCTGCCCTCAGCTCTCTACTGGCTTCTTTGGCAGTTAAAATCCACACTCGTCCACTGGCCTCAGGGCTCTGCACGGTCAGCCCCCTCCTGTGTCTCTGACCTTGTCCGACTTTTCTAGCCGCGATTCACCGTGCTCCAGCCACTCTGGCCTCGCTTACCCTTGAACTGGCCAAACTCACACTGGCCTCAGGGCCTTTGCAATGCCTGAAACCTCTGCCTAGAGAGTTTTCACCCCGAATCCTGTTTTGTTTGTTTGTTTTTATTTTTTAGTAAGGAAAACTTTCAAACAGATGCAATGGGGAAGACAATATAGTAACGAATCTGCGCTCTACACATCACCAGCTCCAGCGATTATTGACTCATGGCCAATCAATCTTGCTTTATTTATAGCCCTACCCACTTCCCCCGCCGTATTATTGTGAAGCAAAAAACAGACATCTTGTCATTTAATCTGCAGATATTTTAGCATTATCTCTAAAAGATAAAGACTCTTCCCCAAAACGTAACCACAATGCTATTATCACACCTACGAAATAAACTATATTCCCTTAATATCATCCAATATCTAGTCAGTGTTCAAATTTCCCCCATTGGCCCATACAAATTTTTTTTTAACAGCAATGTTTTCATTTATTTTTACTGAATTTTTGCTTGGAACACCATGGGTTCCTGCCCATCTCCAGAGTCAGGTGGCATCTTAATTCAGCTGAGTGTTCTTTTATTTTACCCTTGATTATGGCTTCTGCTCCATTCGTTCTGCTTTCTTTGAGAACACACATTATAGCCCAGTTAACGTTTTCATGACTCGTGTCCCGCCTCCCTCCTCTCCTTATTCTCTGCCTGATCTTTGTCCTCTGCACGCCGGGAGGACCTTCTCTAGAGTTAGGCTCTGCACCGCCAATTTGATTTCCCATAGTGACTAGTCTGCTGTATTTCCTCACATCCAGTCCTAAGTCATATTCTCCTTATTCTCTGCCTGATCTTTGTCCTCTGCACGCCGGGAGGACCTTCTCTAGAGTTAGGCTCTGCACCACCAATTTGATTTCCCATAGTGACTAGTCTGCTGTATTTCCTCACATCCAGTCCTAAGTCATACATCTTTTAACAGTTTGTTTTGCTTTTTGGATAATCCACACATTGCAATTGGTTGATATGTCTCTTCAGTCTTATTGAATCTGTAGAGTAACCCGTCATCAATGTCTGTCTCCTCTCTCCGTCCTTGCAATTGATGCAGTGACAAAACTAAGTTGTGTATACTTTAGAGTTTCCTGCTGTCTGGAGTTTGTGGATTGTATCTTCAATGTGTCATGGAACATGTGCTTCTGTCCCCTGCTCCTGCAAAATGGCAGCTGGATCTAGAGGCTTGATCAGAGATGGGTGAGAAATGCAGCAAGTATATGTGAAAGGCAATGCAGTGTACTTTCATGAAGAGGCGCACAGCAACGTGCTTTCTCTCTTTTTGTGAGTTTAGCTGCCACTGATGGTCATTGCCCAGGTGCATGAACTCATTTGAGCTTGTGTAATAGTGACATCTACTCCAGTGGTCCACAACTGGAGGTGGTTTGCACTCAAGGGACATTTGGCAATGACTGGAGGTATTTTTGGTTGTTACAACTGGGGAGATGCTACTAGCATCTGGTGGGTAGAGGCCAGGAATGCTGACAATCATCTTCTGATGCACGGGACAGCCCCCCATCTCCCAAGCAGTTACCCAGCCCAAATGTCACATTTCCAAGGCTGAGAAACCCTGTCCTAATCTAGCATCCCTTCTTTGTGGTAGGTTGAATCATTGGTTCCAGCACTTCATTTCTCTGTATTAAAAGTGTATGTCTGGGCCGGCCCGGTGGTGCACTGCTACAGTGCGCCGCTTGGGAGTGCGGTGGCGCTCCCGCCGAGGGTTCGGATCCCACATACAGACCAGTTCCCGCTCACTGGCTGAGCGAGGTGTGGGAGCAACACCGAGGGTTGCGATCCCGTTGCCGGTCCCGGTTCGGTACGGGCGCGACACTGAGGGTTGCGATCCATTGCCGGACATGAAAAAAGACAAAAAGGAAAAAAAAAAAAAATAAATAAAAAATAAAAAAATAAAAAGTACCAGAAAGCTAAAAAGTTATCTTAATCGTTTACATTTGAGGGCCTTACTCTTTTTATGTAATCAGTGATTATGTATTATATACTATATCAAGTGAAAAAGTGACAAAACTATAATAATAAAGCATTAAAAATATACAATATTTAAAAACGTTTTTGAGGTTCAAGAATGAATCATTGATGTTGAAAATGCCGGAAAAAAATCTTATGTCATTATGTCATCATTATTGTATATAACAGTATTTTACTATATTGTTAAATACTTTTCTCTCTCCTGGCTTATTTTCTCCTTATTTTTCTAAAGGAAGTAAAAAAAAAAGAAAAAAAAAAAAACAACTGAAAACTCTGTTATACATGCTAGAAATGAGTATAAGGAGGTAAAGCATGATACCCAGGCTGTGTGTGTTTAGAAAATACTTATAAGGAGACTCATACTCAGGTGAGCACGAAGTGTTTCTCCATCTGTCGACTTTGGGCTTGTTTGGAACAATGGGACATTAACAGGCCTGTTGTGACCAAAGACTTGGATTGTATCCTTCCTGTGCTTATTTTATGTAGAAGCACACACACGCAATTTCCTATATAAATGGCAGCATATTATACACACTTTTTCCTTTGTGTGTGTGTGTGTGTTAAAATGCTAATTTAATTTTATTAAAATTTTTAAAAAATTGATTATGCACATTCATGGGGTACAAAGCTGACCATCACCACCTATGTCCAAGATGTGATGATCAGATCAATACTATCAGTATGCCCACTTCCACAAATTGTCATTATTTCCCGTGTCCCCCACCCAACCTCTCCCCAACCTCTTTCCACCTCCACCCCTAACCCCCAGCAACCCTAGGTCTGCTCTCTCCCTCTGCAAGTCCAACGCACCACTGTGGTCTTTCTTCCTTCCCTTCTTTCTCTCTCAGCTCCCACTTACGAGTGAGGACATGTGGTCTTTTTCCCTCTGTGCTTGGCTTATTTCAATTAACATAATTTTCTCCATACACAATTTTTTCTACCTTAACTTTTCACTTAATGCTCATATAACTTTATCAGCACCGCACTCTCCTGAGTGAGCCAAGGGCCGACCCTCTTTTCGTATTTTTGCTAGTGTATCTTTGTTACTGAAAATATTTTCTTGACTTATCATTCAGGATTCAGCTTAAATAAATGTCACCTCCTCAGGGTAGCCCTCCTTGATTGCACTGGCCGAAGCGGCCACCTGCTCCTCAAGTCACTATTGAATCTGTCCATTACTCAGAGTTATTTTCTTCTGTCTTACTCTGGGCACGTGTTTGTCTCTCCTCCCCAAAATATAAGCTCCTAGAGAGTGGAGACTTTGTTTTACTCCCCTGCAACCCCAAAGCTTAGCATCATACCTGGCGAAGGGACCGAGGTAGTTCCCAGGATGTAAGCCTTTTAGTCTTAAAACCGGGACAGACTTGGGCACAGTGGGACAATTTGGTCACCCTGCCTGTCACAGAGGTGCTCATTAAATATTTATTGAATGAATCCCTGCAGAGTGGGGGTAGGTATGTCTTGTTTGATCCACACAGCATCTCATTAAATGTATTTGATTAGATGACTTTTACAAACCAGGGCATTTCATATAAAAATCTGAATTCCTACTTTCTGGAGAAATCGGATGATCTCTCAACATGGGGCCTATGTTCCCACAGGGCAGCTGTCAGCTGGAGCCGAACTTCGGCCATCGGCATAGAGGGGCCACCTCCCTGGGCTCCCACCGCTCCCGTCGTGCTCCTGTTTTGAACTGCTCCACCCTGGTGGCAGGCATTGGGGTTTTGTGGCCAGACAGTCTAGCAGTTAGTGATACAAACTTTGGGACCAGACAGATTTGGGTTCAGGTCAGAGCAGGAATGCCCACTGGTTCTATACCCTTGGCTGGTTCCCCATGCTCTCTGGGCCTCAGTTTCCTCAACTTTATCTCCAACTGTTCTCAGGATAAAGGCATCATCTCTAGATACCCCTGTCTAGATGTGAACGTCTTACCAGGTTGGAGGATGTATTAGCCATCATTTCTCCTCTCCTGACCCCCACCCTCCTGTGGGAGAGCCAGGCCCTGGAGGGCCTAGTGTCCCCACTTCCCCATAGCTTTGTGGGGATGCTGAGCTCAGTGTTGGCTCAGCCGAGGGTGGTTGTTGCTGTGTAAGCCCAGAGGGCTCCCAGCTAATGGGGGGACAGGAGGCCCCTGTGGGGGCTACCACAGTGGTCACCCCATCTTGTGCTGGGCCTGGAGACCAGAGGAGGGAAGGGGGAGGGAAGACTCGCTGGGGCAGAGCATGGAGAGCCGGAGCTGATGCTGGAGGCGGGTCTCCCCGGTTCCAGCCTCTGCGCCCTCTTAAAATGCAAATCCTCTGGGAGGCCCAGGCACTGGCTGTTTTCAGTTTCCCATGCTGCTGTGGAAAGTGGAAGATTTGAGGCCCTGGAAGCCTGAAATTAGGTACTTAGACTTGCTCCATTGGCTCCCCTCCTCATCCTCAGTGACCACGCGGTGCTGCAGCTTGAGGCAGGGCACAGGGGTCCGGCTTCCCCCTCCCAAACCGTCCATGGGGCAGCCTCTGCCTGTCCTGGGCTCAGTGAGTTGAATGGATGAACATGTGCTCTGGGCTCCCTCTTGGAATCTCCTCCTTCCTTCCCAGCTGAGCTGTCTCCTCTTCCAGGAATCTTCCCTGAACACTTTGTCCCCATCCTGGGGGCATCCTCTGTGTATTTCCCCCATCAGAGCAAGGACCACGCTCTTGTGATCGCTGTACTTGTCTGTTTCTCCAGCAGGGTTGGGAATTCTGAGGGCGCAGGGGCTGCGGGCTGCCTTGTCCACCGCCATCCATCTCCCTTCCACCCCATGCCTAGCCCAGTGCCTGCACCTGGTAGATGTGAATAATCGTGTGTGAATGAATGGAGGAGGACATGATTCACTACGGCAGAGTTTAGCCAGGCCCACAGCGAAGGCGAGAGCAGGACGGACGGGAGTGATGGAGGCAGAGCTCAGGCAGGAAAAGGGATTTCTCTAGCTTGGGTAAGAGTTTGCTCGCCAAAGCCAGCTCCTGCCCCTGTGGTGGTCATGCAAAGTCCCCTCCTGTTTGTTGCCCTTGCAATTCATGACCGGTCTGGGTGGGGATGTCCCTAGCTGGGGTGATGTTGGGGTGGGCAGCCAAGGTCTTTCTCCCCAGAGGCTGGGGTCTTTGGCTCCTCCCTGGAAGGTGGCCCAGTCTCTTAAACAGCCCAGGGAGCAATACTAGGTTGGGGGAAGGAGCGGGGAGCCTGTGTGTAACACCCCCCCATTAGGGACAATTCAGGACCCAATCACTATGCCCCTCATGGGTGGACAAGTCTGCGAGGGGTTTCCCCTCCTGTCCTCTTCCCCTGGGTCTGTCACAATCTCTCTGGCCTTTTCTCCCAAACCTACTTAACTAGGGTAGGGCATCTGCTCAGTTGGCAACCCCCAAGTCTGCCTGGCTGAGGAAGGTGGCAGACCCAGTGACCTTTATCCAGTAAAGATACCTGGGGGTGGGAGCTGGGGGCCGTCGGCTGCCTTTGGGTGAGCACCCTGTTGGGAGAACACCCTCTCCCTGAGGCCCAACCCAGATCGCTTCCACTTTCCTGGAAGAGCTTGTCCTTGACCGGGCTGTTAGGTCCACAGCTGGGCAGCCCTGCCCTGCCCAAACCTGCAGCTGTCAGTGGCCGGCTGTCCTGGGGAAATGCTGCAGGCTTGCCCCTTGTCTTTTCCTCTTTCTCTCCATCAATATGGAAAAGGGAGGTCATAAATGTGGCAGGTTCATTAACTAGAAAATACACTCCACACCACACAAATGAAATTCAACCGACTGGCAAAATAACATGTTTTATGGCTTTGCTCTTCATGGGTGAGAGGGAGGCCTTTGTCTGTGCATTCATGTGGTTCTGAGAGTCTCTCTGTTGCTGGCAGTTCCTCTTGGCCTTGGCCTTGGCCTGACCAAGGGTGGTCCTCAAAAGCCCCTCCTGGGGTGGGTCAACTCTGCAGGATTCTCCCACACCTGGGGAGCAGGACAGAGAAGCTGAGGCCCCAGAGAGGTTCAATCCCTTTTCAAGGTCACACTAGGACTTTGGGTGTATGAGCTTTTAAGGATTCTGCAAAAATGTCTGAGGCCTTAAAATATTTATTGGCTACAAAACGGGAAAAGAAAGCTGATATTAATAAATGTTAAACGTCTAGAAAATGTAATATTAGGTCAACTGCAGTAATTACTACATTTGGTATTCATAAATGTGTCATTACATGCAAAAGCAATTTATCAGCTACATTCTCTCGCTTGGTAAGGATTTTCGAGTAGGCAAGAGAATGGAGAAGGTATAGCCAATTGCCAATTAAATCAATGCCTGGTAACCATGCCAAGAACAGAATTATAAAAATCCTTTAAAAAGTTGTTGGCAAAAATGTTACATTTAATGTGGGCCGTTGGTGCACTTTGCTCTGATACAGGGGAGAGCTTTAAAAGTCCTTTTGTCTTGGCTCTGGCCCAGGTCCGGGGTGTTTGTGAAGTCTCAGAGCCTTTCTGGAACCTTCTCTGCCAGCACCCCTCATCATAGCTGAGGGAGGGGCTCAGAGGAGGAGCCAGGAAGGAGCCAGCAGGAGCCCCTCTGGCCCCTCTGATTTGGTCATCAAGGTCCCTCTGCAGGGCTGGTCACCATCTCCCCATTAAGAAAAGTGTGGGAAGCCAGCTGCAAGCTCATGACCTGGGCAACGTTGGGATCGAAGCCACAGGCTTGCTTGGGGAAAACGAGGTCTTGGGAGAATCCTAAAGGTTGGGTTTGGCCCGGCCCCAGATGGGCAGATGTGTTTTGGAACAGGCCCATGAAAGGACACCTATGATTGGACTGATGGCCCATCCCTGGTCCAGCATCAGATCTTCTCCTGGCTCTGCTACCAAGTGCTGTGTGACCTTGGCTGAGACACTTGCCCTCTCTGAGCCTTAGTTTCTTCACTTGCCAACTGAGAAGACTGGATAATCCCTTTGAAGCTTGAGAGCAAGAAGAGATCTGTTAATGAAACTTCTCCATTTTACAGCTAAAAAGAATGAGGCTCAGAGAGGGGAAGGGATCTATCCAGGGTCACACAGGGAGATGGGATTAAAACAAGGCCAGAACCCCCTCCTGAGCCCCACCATGCCATCCCACCTCCCATTTCTGTCCCCACTTCTTCCACCACAGGGCCTTCCTGCAAGGGAGACCAAGTGACCCAGACCTCGTGGTGGCCAGAGTATCCAGAGCCTCAGGCTGCCAAGAACAGGTGACCTCAAATAATCTCCCTAAGAGACTTTCTCTCTTCATTCCTTCCCCCACCCCGGAGAGAGCACTGGACTTGGAGTCAGAAACCTGGGCTTCAGACCCTCCCTCCAACACTTAACAGATGTGTGACCTCAGGCAAGTCATTCGACCTCTCCAATTCTCAGTTTTCTCATCTGCAAAATGGAGCAGAGATGGGCACTACCCACCTTGCGGAGAGGCAACAGCTACGTGGCAGCCATTCCCCGGGGCCTGGGTATCCTCTGGAGGAGGCATCCACCTGCCCTCCTAGGAGAGATTTGTCACATAGAAAGCACTGCATCTGGAGAGAGAGCAAAAGTCTGTTCTTTCTAGAGGCTGTGGAAGGAGGGACTGGCTGGGAGCTACCAATACCACCCAGCAGGACCCCTCCCTCTCCCAGGGGCACAGGGAGACCCAGGGGGACCCAAGCTGCTGCTGCTATTGGTAACTGAAACTGACCCAGCTCTGGCTCACTGTTGCCCCCATGCCCACCCTCAGTCCCCCTTGGCTCTGATTAGAGAGCCCAAGGGGTCAGAGCCCTGAATGTTATTGGGAGTCTCTCAATTGGGTTTTTTGCCAGGGTGAAGTCCCTGCTCCCTGGGGGAGGGGTTGCCAAGAGGCGGGGCTTCCAGGACTGGGGGCCTGGGCACCTGGGCATATCTTTTCTGGGTGAGAGGTTGCAGTGAGCAGCAGTGTGTCTCCACTTTGATCAGCTGACTCTGGAGAATGTTCCAGACAATGCTGAGCACAGGCTCCCCTGAGTCAAACAATCTGGGAAGAAATGAAATTGGGGATTATCCTCTGGGGAAACCTGTGGCCCTCTTTCCTCCATCACTACCTTAATCCAAGTTGAATCCAAAGATGAAATCCAATGCACGTTGACATTTCTTGAGCACTTAGGTGCCAGGCACGGTGCTAGCATCTGACATGCACTGTCTTACGTAATCCTCACCACAGCCCTGGGAGGGTGGGTACAGTTTATTATCCCCACTTTATAGATGGGGAAGCTGAGGCTCAGGACTGGCCTCAGTCCACACAGCTAGAACACGTAGCAGAACAGGAATCTGAGGGCAGATCAGGGCTCTAGAGCCCAAGCCTCTAACCACTAGGAGACACTGCCTTTGCTGACACTTTGGCCATCAATACCTTGGGAACTGAGGTTCCTTCTGGGACTCCACCCCTCCTTCTGGGCCTCCTGGTTCCTTGGAACTGGGCCCAATTCTGGCAGGAAGGGCTCCAGCTACCCTCCTCTTGGCTCTGCCTTCTGCAGGACTGTCAGCCTCCTGAGGCCTCTATGCCATGCCCTGACACTGGCCCTGTGTGCTCAGCAGGTCAGCTCTCCCTAGCAGGGAGCTGGGGACGAGGAGAGAACAGGAGCCAGAAGTCTGTGGACTGAGGCCAATTGGGGAGACTCCAGGAGAGGCCCTTTGGGTTAATGGAAAGTCTGTTCCTGCAAATGTCAGCAGTGCCACCACCATGATTATTTCTCCACCTGAGGCCCCCAGCCCTGCCTTATTGACTGGATTCAGTGTCACTGATTGGCAGGGGCCCTTGTAAGAGCCAGCGGGGCAGGCAGATGGATGTCCCAGGGCCTGGTGGGGCTGTCCCTGTGGAGCAGTCAGGCAAAGGGAGTGGCTTGGGCTTGGACCCCAGCCATGGTCCTGGATGACATTTCAGACCCCTGTCTGCAGAAGGGAAGGGGATGACCTCCGAGGAGTCCTTGTGACGGGTGTCCTGCTTTTGTGTCTCCCTTCCCAACCCCTCTGCAGGAAACCCGAGGGTGGGTTCCCCAGGGTGCAGGCTCTGCGGCCCCACTGGCCTATCTGACAAGCCCTTTCTCTCTAGGTCTCCCTGCCGTTTGCTCAGAACCTGCTGTGGCTCCCAACTGCCTCTTGTGTTAATCTACCACCTCGTCTTGCTCTTCACTTTCTTCTCAGGGAGCTTATCCAGATTTCCACATCCAACTCTGAACTCCGTGCTGAGTTCTATACGTTTGCTCAGAACCTGCTGTGGCTCCCAACTGCCTCTTGTGTTAATCTACCACCTCGTCTTGCTCTTCACTTCCTTCTCAGGGAGCTTATCCAGATTTCCACATCCAACTCTGAACTCCGTGCTGAGTTCTATACCCATAAGTTTCCCTGCTCGTTGGGCTTTCCCCTCAACAAAGCCAGCGCAGATCGCCATCTTCCGATACTCACCTCCCACCACCTGGTCTGCTCTGCCCCAAGTTTCTCCATCCCAGTGAAAGGCAGAGACACATGCTTTACGAACACATAGGCGAGCACGAGTGTTCAGATGGCATTCAGTCACTGTGACGGAGGGAGTCGGTGGGGTACCAGGATAGAAGTGACTGGGGGTGGTGGTGTCTGGCTGTCAGGGGAGCCCTCTCTGAGACAGGACTTTTGGTCTGAGAGCTGTGTGATGAGACCGAGCTGGTTTTGCAAGGAGCTGGAGCAAGTGGAAAGAGCAGGTGCAAAGCCCTGAGGTGGAGACCCCAAGACGGGTGCATTTGGGAAGCACCAGGAGAGCCAGTGCGGGTGACGGTGGCCAGCAGCGTGGAGTGTCACACAGGATGAAGCTGAAGAAGTCAGCAGACAAAGAGTTGGAACTTTTTTCTAGGGGCAGTAGGAGGTGTTGGAGGCTGCGAGTAACATCTGATTTGTCTTTTAAAAGGATCCCTCTGGCTGCTGGTGGGAGAAGGAGCTGAAACATTTAGGGAGTTGACTTGGAGAAGGGATGTAGGGACAGCAATGTGCTGTGGAGACAGAACCTATGGGACTTGCCACTTGGATGCAGGGGGGTGACAAAGAGAGGGATACAGAATGGTTCCTGGGCATTTGGCCTGAGCAACTGAGATGGGGACAAGGGGAGGAGTGGGTGTGGAGGGAAACTGAGATTCCTGTTTTGAATTCCCATCGTAGTGAGAATTTCAGCTAGATGGCAGAACACATGAGTCCAGAGCTTGAGAGAGCGGTCAGGGCGGTGGCTTTGTGCTGGCGTTCTCGGCTTCTTGCTGGACCTTCCCGTTGGAACTCCCTGCGGGCAGCACTGGGTCTTATTATTGTTCTATCTTCAGTGCTTTTTTTTGGGGGGGGGGACACTCAATAAATAGCCAAGGAAAGAATAAAGCATAAATATGTATTTCACTTATTTGTTAAAGAATATTTGCTGAGCAGCTGAGCACATACTCTGTGCCTGTTTCTGTCCTAGGTGCTGGAAATGCAGCTGCAAGTGAGACGTTCCTGCAGCTTGGACTACAGTGGGTGCAGCAGACAGAATGTAATGAGGAACAGTGACAGGAACTAGGAAGGAAAATGAAGCAGGATAAAGAGATAAAGAGCACTGGGGATGCTCTTTAGGAAGAGGGCTGGGGAACCTCTTTAAGGGGAGGACATTTGAATAGAGACCTGAGTGAATGAGGGTCAGCGGTGTGGGCGTCTTGGAGGAAGAGCATGCAGGCAGAAGGAACAGCATGTGCAAAGGCCCTGAGGTCGGAACACGGATGTCATATCACTGTGCGGGAGGCTGATGGCACCTCAGGGCAGACACACTTGGTGAATGAGGGTCAGCGGTGTGGGCGTCTTGGAGGAAGAGCATGCAGGCAGAAGGAACAGCATGTGCAAAGGCCCTGAGGCCGGAACACGGATGTCATATCACTGTGCGGGAGGCTGATGGCACCTCAGGGCAGACACACTTGGAGCTAATGGGAGCAGGTGAGGTTCTTCCTATTTCCACACTCATGCGAGGTGCTTTCCCTTGACTAAGTGGCTAGAGATGGAGGCTTGAAAACCCACTAGCAGGAGTGTTTTTTCCTTTTCTATAGTTTCTATATTCAAGAAGGAGCCACTGAGTAGAAAGGGCAAGGGGCTCTTTTAGCAAAAGAGAAAAGGAGAGGCAGGCAGGACTCTCAGCCTCTTCAAGGGTTTGTTCTAGAATCCCATCCTTTCACTGGTAGGAGGGGGTGGAAGGTAAGTTCAGAGACACAAAGTACCTTAATGATGATGCTGTCTAATAACATAATGCCTTAATAGAGTTATTATCTGCAATCACAGAAGATGGGTCCATGCCACAGTGCCTGAGAGTGCTGGAACACCTCTGCCCCAGAAAGCTTTCGTCCTGATTATTTTATTTTAGTCTCACAATATTTCCACTTAGAGGCAGGGGTGGGGGGAGCACAGGAGCAGCACCCCCAGTTTAACAATGTTGGCTTTAGGGGGTGGTGACAGACCTCAGGGTGGAGAATTCAAACTCCCCTCTCTGGCTCTTCTTCCTCCCCCAGCAACCTCCAGGGTTGGGGAAACTGAGGTTGCTGTCAGCTCCATATCTCAGGGGAGAAGCCTCATGTTTGGGTCACTCCTTCTGCGCTCTGAGCCCTGCCCCCCAGCCAATTCTCAAAGCTGGATTTGGCTGGAGTAACTTCCAGAAGGCACAGGGGTAGGAATGGAGGTGGAAGGAGGCTGGGGACAAGGGATCCCCAACTTCCAAGAAGAGAAAAATTGTTTTGTGGAAACTGTGGCCCTTTGAAAGTGCTTTCCAGACTCATGTCCTTATTTCCCTTGGCCACACCTGTCCAGGAGCCTCTGCCCCTTGGCTCTGGGTCTGCAGCTGGCCTCCCCTCCAGCCCTGCCCCATCTCTTACCCAGGTCAGAAATCCCAGGGAAGGCTGGACACAAGTCATGGGAGTCACTTGGGAGAGATAGCTGTTCCAAGTGACAAAATTCATAACCAGGGACAGAGCCCGCCTCCCCTTTAGACTTACTATGCCAACAGCAACAGCAGCAGCAATAATAATAATAAAGCTCTCGTTATGTGCTAAACACTTTTATTACAGTCTCATGACTGACTATTACTAAACCCATTTTACAGACATGGAAACTGAGGCTTGGAGAGGTTGGGTGACTTGCCCAAGGTCACACACTCAGGAAGAGGCAGAGGAGGGATTTGAATCCTCCTCTGGCAGCACACTGCTTGCTCTGCCTGTGCTCGAGCTCCCAGCCTGTCACTCATCAGGGACTGCCGTTTCTTCTTGGGCCACCTCCAATGTGGCTGTTGCTTACAGGGGCCCTAGCACCAGTTTTCCTGCCACAGGCAGGCTGGCATCTCCCTGGAGCAAGGCAGGCTGTTCATGAGGAGGTGGCACGGGCTTTAGGACAGGGTGAGGAGCTAGACACCCCTCCCTGATGACTTCTCTATTGGGCAGTAGCCTCCCTTCCAGCTGCTTTCTGGAAATACCTGGAACTACAGGGAGGCTGTTCCTGGGCAGAACCAACCTCACTCTCCTGCAAAACCCCTGGCCTGGAAGCCCAGAGCTGGCAAGGCCTGTTGTGCATGCAGGAGCACAGGGCAATGGAGGGTGTTAGAATTTCAGATGCCTCTGGGAGCCCAGGGAGCCTCTCAGGTCTGATGTGCCGGTTCCAAGGGCTTTGCAGGTTCTATTAATTCATTTAATCTCACCACAACCTGTATGATAGGCACTATTACCATCTCCATTTTATAGAAGGGGAAGCTGAGGCACAAAGAGTTTAATGTCACATAGCTAGTGAGCGGCACAGTCAGGATTCTAATGCAGGCTGCCTCCGGAGAACTGCTGGGCCACACGCTGTAGTATTTGATAATGATTTATCTAAAATATATTAAGTGTAAAAATTAAATAAATTTAAAACGGCCCTTGTTGACTATTTTTCTTTTTCTTTTTTGGCAGCTGGTGGTATAGGGATCCAAACCCTTGAGCTTGACGTTGGTGTTATCAGCACCATGATCTAACCAAGTGAGCTAACCAGCCAGCCTGACAATTGCCCTTATTGAAAAGAATGCAATGGTATGAAATTGGAGCCATCTCAGAGGACCTGCTCTGAATTTTTACCTGAACATAAAAAACACTTGACACAGTGCCTGACATGTAGTGACAATCCAACAAATGATAGCTTTTATTATTTAAAAAATTCTGCCACTTTTTGTGGACATTCAGGTGGTGGGGTGCAGAGATCTCCAGGGCCCTTGTCCCAAGTGTTCCCACTAACTTTTGCTGCGTAACAATCACCCGAAAACTTAATGGCTTAAAACAGCATCACCTGTGTTGCTCATTTTGGGCAGGGCCTGGTGGGGACAGCTCATCTCTGCTCCGGTGGCAGCAGGGGAGGCTGCTTTGGGACTAGAGCATCCCCTTTCAGGACGAGCTTCTCACATGCCTGGCAAGTTGGCACTGGTTCAGCTGGGAGCTCGGCTAAGGTGTGGGCCCAGGGCCTCGTTTCCTCTCCATTCCAGTCACTCCATGGCCTACTTGAGTTTCCTCACAGAATGTGGCTGCATTCTAAGAGTGAGCATCTCAAGAGAACCAGGTGGCAGCTGTCTCACCTGTCATGACCTAGATTTGAAAGTCACTTAACATCACTTTTGTTGAAGCAATCATTCCAGATTCAAGGGAGGAGACATAGAACCCAGCATTCAATAGGAGGAGTGTCAAAGTCACATTATAAGAGCTTGTGGGGCAGGAGATATTTTGTCCAATTTTAGAAAATACACTCTCCCAAATTTGGTCACCAGCATAGGTCGGAGGAGACATAGAACCCAGCATTCAATAGGAGGAGTGTCAAAGTCACATTATAAGAGCTTGTGGGACAGGAGATATTTTGTCCAATTTTAGAAAATACACTCTCCCAAATTTGGTCACCAGCATAGGTGAGGCTCTGCCTGGAATCTCAGTGGCTTATCACAGAGAAGTCCTATTTCTTTCTTTCTTTTTTTTTTTTCCTTTTTTTTGTCTTTTTTCGTGACCGGCAATGGATCGCAACCCTCAGTGTCGCGCCCGTACCGGACCGGGACCGGCAACGGGATCGCAACCCTCGGTGTTG
>NW_007726249.1:688109-688896 GCF_000696425.1 Galeopterus variegatus
CGCTCAGCCAGTGAGCGGCCGGTCTGTATGTGGGATCCGAACCCTCGGCGGGAGTGCTGCCGTGCTTCCCAAGCGGCGCACTGTAGCAGTGCGCCACCGGGCCGGCCTGAGAAGTCCTATTTCTTACTGTAGTTGCAATCTCATGTGAGTTGGCCAATGCCCGTTGTCTGTCCTCCTCCAAGCAGGGAGTAAGCAATCCTGGCTCCTTCTGCTTTGTGATACTGCCCATCTTAAACATGTGCCCTTGAAGTCAGTGTAAATACAGGGGTTTATGGCCAGACCTAGAAGTGGCACTCACTTCTGCCTGCATCTCATTGGGCAGAACCCAGCCAGATGGCCCCAACCCAACTGCAAGAGGAGCTGGGAAATGTAGTTTTCCTGTGTGCCCAGGAAGAGGAAAGAGGATTGGTGAGGAAAATGGGTGGGATACCAAGAGCATCTGTCACCTGGGGATAGTCACAGAGGGAGTGTTAGGTGGGATCCTGGGGGTGAAAGTGCTTCAGAAAGGTGATACTCATCCTCTAAGTGTGCAGGGCCAGCTGGTTAGCTCAGTGGGTTAGACTGCAGCGTTATCACACCAAGGCCAAGGGCTCGGATCCCTGTACTGGCCAGCCTCAAAAAAAAAAAAAAAAAATTGAAAGCAGACTCTAAGTGTAAGGGATGATGACTAAAATTGATTGAGTACAAATACCCACACATCCCTGACCCCCCAACATAATAGTCCTGGAGCTGCCTCAACTCTGAACAGCACAGAATGGCCAATGTCCAATGCATCCATTGGGCTTCC
>NW_007726249.1:689412-691636 GCF_000696425.1 Galeopterus variegatus
AGAGGGAGTGTTAGGTGGGATCCTGGGGGTGAAAGTGCTTCAGAAAGGTGATACTCATCCTCTAAGTGTGCAGGGCCAGCTGGTTAGCTCAGTGGGTTAGACTGCAGCGTTATCACACCAAGGCCAAGGGCTCGGATCCCTGTACTGGCCAGCCTCAAAAAAAAAAAAAAAAAATTGAAAGCAGACTCTAAGTGTAAGGGATGATGACTAAAATTGATTGAGTACAAATACCCACACATCCCTGACCCCCCAACATAATAGTCCTGGAGCTGCCTCAACTCTGAACAGCACAGAATGGCCAATGTCCAATGCATCCATTGGGCTTCCGCTCTGGCAAAATAAGAAGTGAAGTCTTGCTTGATTTCCAAGTGACAAATTAGTTTCCTGGATCAGGAAGTGGGGGCAGGCTACAGCTTGGAGAGGTGGGGGCTGCCAGGGACCCTGAAGGGCTCTGGATATGGGGTGTCCACCACTCCTTCTCAGATGGGGAGCTTACTCCCCTCATCCTCCCCTGAACTCCCACCCACGTCCCTTCTCCCAGCTCTTCGTGTCCCCTAAGCTATAGATGCTGGAGCCAGGACGAACAGCTTTAGAAGAAAGCTGAGAGGAGGAAGCCTTGAGGCATTAAGTTTCAGGGGCTTGGAGAGCATCCAGTTCGCATTAGATCACAAAGTAGGCGGTGAGAAGATACTCAATAGATACCCCATTAATTTGGAAACAAATAGAAGAAGATTTTAAAACATCTCCACTCTTATTCATGGTAATGCTAAAAATAAAAATAAAAACAACAGCTTTCATTTATTCAGCACTATGTACCACACTTGTAGTGAGTAATTTATGAACATTTCTTCTTGTTTAAAACCCTCACCCCAAAGAGGCCATAAACAAGGCACATGGGGGGCCTCTCCAGGTGGCTTGTCCTTAGTCACCTCTTTGAGGTAAGCAGGGCTTGATGGGATGTGGGAGGGTGGCTCCTGCCACTTCTCACTTCTCTGTAACTCTACCCTCTGGGTTCCTTGTTGGGTGTCTATTTTTCCCGCTAAACTGTAAGTTCTAGGAGAACGAAATTAGCATCTCTTTTTCTCATAGTTGCGTCTTAACTGCTCACATGGTAGAACTTAATTCGTATTTATTGAGTAAAGGAACAAATAAACCAAAGGGTCAGTTTCTCCAGGATCTCTGACAGGCTCCCTCNTAAAACATCTCCACTCTTATTCATGGTAATGCTAAAAATAAAAATAAAAACAACAGCTTTCATTTATTCAGCACTATGTACCACACTTGTAGTGAGTAATTTATGAACATTTCTTCTTGTTTAAAACCCTCACCCCAAAGAGGCCATAAACAAGGCACATGGGGGGCCTCTCCAGGTGGCTTGTCCTTAGTCACCTCTTTGAGGTAAGCAGGGCTTGATGGGATGTGGGAGGGTGGCTCCTGCCACTTCTCACTTCTCTGTAACTCTACCCTCTGGGTTCCTTGTTGGGTGTCTATTTTTCCCGCTAAACTGTAAGTTCTAGGAGAACGAAATTAGCATCTCTTTTTCTCATAGTTGCGTCTTAACTGCTCACATGGTAGAACTTAATTCGTATTTATTGAGTAAAGGAACAAATAAACCAAAGGGTCAGTTTCTCCAGGATCTCTGACAGGCTCCCTCGGACACGGGAGTGGTGGTGGTTCTCACGGAAGATCTGACGTTCAAGTGTGACTCACGTTAAACTTGGAAGGGGGCCTGGGAACCCTGGTCTCCAGCTGCTGTAGCTTCCTGACGAAGCCTTCTCTTTCTTTTGAAAGGCAGTTATATTCTGAATACTGATTACCGGGGAACAAACCATCCCTAATCTTAGTAGCTTACAACAACTTATCAACTCTCACATTCTGCTGGTTGACTGGACTCGGCTGGGCGGATCTCTCTTGGGGTCTCTCGTGTGGTTGCAGCCAGGTGGTGGCTGGGGTAGAAAGAGCCAAAGGCTCGGGCTGGCCCGGTGGCGCACTGCTACAGTGCACTGCTTGGGAGTGCGGTGGCGCTCCCACCGAGGGTTTGGATCCCACGTGCAGACCGTTCCCGCTCACTGGCTGAGCAAGGTGTGGGCACAGCACCGAGGGTTGCGATCCCGTTGCTGGTCCTGGTCCGGTACGGGCGCGACACTGAGGGTTGCGATCCATTGCCAGACACGAAAAAAGACAAAAAGGAAAAAAAAAAAAAAAAAAAAAAAGAGCCAAAGAC
>NW_007726249.1:692608-732019 GCF_000696425.1 Galeopterus variegatus
AAAAAGAAAAAAAAAAAAAAAAAAAAGAAAGAGCCAAAGACTCAATAGGCCTGGACCTCCAAGACAGCTTCGTTGCACGTGTCTGGCACCTCTTCCGAGATGGCTAGAGCAGCTGGGCACTGCCCAGCAGTCTTCACACAGCCTCCCACGTGGCTAGCTTGGGCTTCCCCACAGCATGGAGGACTTCCTACACGGAGACTGTCTTTCCCCAGAGGTAGTGTTCCAAGATTCCTAGGTGGAAGTTACATGGTTTCTTGTGACCTAGCCTTGAAAGTCACATCAGATTCTGTTGGTCAAAAGCAAGTCACAGCTCTCCCCCCAAGGGGAGGGGTCCACACAAGGGTGAGAATATTGGGAAGCGAGGTTCACTAGGGGGGGTTATCTCTGGAGACCAGCTCCTTCAGGGCTGAAGAGTGAAGGTAACGTTGTAGGCAGGTCGCTGCACTGGCAGTTAGAAGACTTGAGTCTCAGTCCTGGCTCTGATGGTCAACCGTGGATAAGTCTCTTGACCTTCCTGGGTCTCAGCCTCCCAGGGTACAAAATAAAAGAACTCTGGTTGATCTCAGAGGTTCCCCACACTGGCAGACCTGGGCTTGGCTCTCCAGCCTGAGCCTCTGGTGAGGTAGGTGGGCCAGTTCACCTCCGACCCCCGGAGACCCTGACTTCCAGCGAGGCTCGTGCACATGAGAATTGAGATCATTTAGGGCTCCAAGCCCTGAGCTTTGGGGGAAACACTCACCCTCCACATCTCTGGGTACATTATTCTTGAGTTCATTACTGTTTAATTATCAACAAATGTCATCTGAGTGCCATTTATTCTGCCTTCTCACCAGAGATTTACCTATTTACTTTACATTTCAAATGAATTGCTCATTATTCTGTCATTCGGGGCTTTATTTTGTAATTTATTTGGCAAGTTCTGACAGGTTGAAAATGATGCTGCACTGAGCACAGTAACTTCTGGGCCCCTCTCAGGGGTGTCTTCCTTAAAAGGGTCTCCCCTGAGCCCCGCTCTTTAGGAGGCCAGCCCCAGGCACTCTCCACCTTTCTGATGAGAGAGAGAGATGCAAAATTCTGCTCTTCCCTGCAGACCAAACTCTGCTGTGACGTGACTCTCAGGTCTGCACACCCAGGGCTGAGACCCATAAGTAAGAAAGCTCAGGGCAGGCTCCGCAGCGGACACCCCTCAGTTCAAGTTGTGACTTTGCTGCTTAGTTATCAGCCATGGGCCTTAACTCCCTCTGGGCAAGTGACTTAGCTCTCTGAGCCTCAGTTTCCCCATCTGTAAAATGGGATGGATATAGGTACCTGCATCTACAGGGTAGTCGTGAAGCTTAAATGGAATGAGGCATGCCCACAGGTTCTCCAGCACTGGACGCATCACGAGTACTCCCTAAATTAGTTGTGAACTCATTTTATCCTGAACTCAAAGTAGGACACGACACCCACATGAGTCCCTGCTAAGAAGCAGGGGGTTACAGGTCAGAGGCCGTGGGGAATCCAACGTGACAGGCGGCGCTAACGCACTTCCGGTGTGCAGGGTCCTGGCAGGGCGGCTGCTGACCCTGTCCCCTCAGCCTCGGGCCTGGTTGGGAGGCTCCCGGTCTCGGGCTTAACCCCAGCAGCCCTCCCGGGCTTCTCTGCCACTGTCAAAAAACTGGTTGCTAAGCCAGCAAGCCCAGAGGGACCATCGATCTAAGAGATGGAGGGCACCTTGGCCGGCACTGAAGCCACGTTGGCATAACAAAGCCTTGCTGTGGCTCCAGAGAGCTCTCTGGACTGTGCTGCACGGTCAGGAGGCTCTGAGCCAGCTTCCTGAGAGGGGGTCCCTTCTGAGTCACTGGGGAGTCCCCACCCCAAGATTCTGATTCTATAAGCCTAAGGTTGGGCCTGAGGTGATGCCAGAGGACCCAGAACAACTGCTTTCTGTGTGTCCTTCTCTGACTCAGAGGCTTCCCAGGCCTCCTGGAGTCTGAAATAAATTTATTTGCTTTTCTAATGATGTGATCAATACCTGCACAGTGAAGGAGGCTTGGAAGACAGACACAGAAAAACCCACGCAGGGGAACGGTGGGCCTGCCCCCCAGAGGGTGCTAACGTTTTTGGTGATTTACTCCCAGTCTTTTTTCTGTGCATTCACTACACATGACATATCGTCTCACATTGTTCTGTTGTAGGCTGGCTTTTCAGTTAAGGGAATAATGCCCATAAATGCTTTTCCTCAGTAGGAATTTTAATGTCTGCCCCCATCTTCCATCATCATTCTGGAACTGGCTGAAAATATTCTTTGGTATATTTTCTCTCCCCTCTGCTGAACCCAAATTCTCAGTCAATATCCTTCAATCCCCCATCCTAAAATATATTCCCTGGACCCCCTCTCCCCTTCACGCTAGTTTTCCATGCTTTTTCTTTAATTTACTGTCAAAATTTTGAGAAAAACCACCTTTACCATGCACCCCCATCTTTGTCTGCTTTTAAGGTGTTCATTTTGCAATCCCAAAGCACTGGCTCTTGCCCCTCCCCAGCCCCTGGGATGTGAGCCACGCATGGAATTTCAAATTTTTTGGTAGCTATGTTCAAAAAGTAAAAAAGAAACAGGTGAAGTAAATTTTAAGAATATATTTTATTTAACCCAAGATAATCAAACTATTGTCAATTGGACATGTAACATGTAATCAATACAAGAAAATTTTTTTTAAAGTTAACTATTTATTTATTTATTTAGTGGCTGGCTGGTATGGGGGATCCAAACCCTTGACCTTGGTGTTATTGGCTCCACACTCTACTGCGTGAGCTAACTGGCGAGCCCAATATAAAAATTATTAATTGGATATTTTATGTTCTTTTTTTGTACCAAGTTTTTGAAATCCAGTGTGTGTTTTACACTTACAGCACATCTCTATTCAGACTGACACATTTCTTTTTTTTAAAAGATGACCGGTAAGGGGATCTTAACCCTTGACTTGGTGTTGTCAGCACCACGCTCAGCCAGTGAGCAAACCGGCCATCCCTATATGGGATCCGAACCCGTGGCCTTGGTGTTATCAGCACCACACTCTCCCGAGTGAGCCACGGGCTGGCCCCAGACTAACACATTTCAAGAGGTCGATAGTCACGTGTGGCCAATGACCATGGTATGGGACAGCACACACCCAGGCACTCACCAAGGACCTGGTGGTCAAACTCAACCGACTCTTTTGAGGGAGCGGAATTCTAGAGTTTATTCTGTGTCCAGCACAGCTGCCTCTCATTACACATTTTACAACTTATATCTTTACTTATGAAACTTCTTTTATTATACCAGTAATGCATGATCATTTCTAAATATTGGAAAAATCCATATATGGTGATTTTGATTTTTGAAATAGGATCATCATGATTTTCTCTCCTCCCAGACCCTTTTAGCCAAAGCATCCTGATCAAGCAGGGGAATCACCTTGTATTAGGATTAATTATGNGAAATAGGATCATCATGATTTTCTCTCCTCCCAGACCCTTTTAGCCAAAGCATCCTGATCAAGCAGGGGAATCACCTTGTATTAGGATTAATTATGGCCAGAGCACAAAAAGACAGGAATAGCCACTTTGGGGGCTTTTTGAGAATTAAGAGGGGAGGTCCCAGGGGAAACTGGGTTTGGATTTTGTGCCACAAAAATAGACATGGCAGAGGAGGAAGAAGATCCGAACTCCACCTCCCCTTTGCCAGGAGAAACGAGAGGACACTTGGGTTAGTTTCAGAGCAGGGAAGAGGGTCTTTTGCAGTCTTCACTGGTCTAATGGGTTTTGGGGAGCTGAAGGCCTAGGCTCCAGTTTGAGCTTTTAGAATTGATTCCTACAGCCACACAGCAGAACTGGGCCACCAGTGGGGAGGCTGTCTCCTCTGTGGTCAGGAAGCTGCTTGTGGGATTGGGAAGCTGCTCTTACAGCTGCAGGCTCTGGATCCACACAGCACCGCCCTGACCAGGATGCAGCTGCCACCATCCACACTGGCAAAACTGGGGCCCTGAGCCCTGCCTCTTGACTCCAGGTCACCAGAACTTGTAAAGGGGGAACCTGAGCAACCGGACAGAAATAGCCAAAGCAGCCAAGTCCCATGTGAAAGGAGGAAGTCAGAGCATTTAGAAAAGAAGTTTGGGGCTGGCCCGTGGCTCACTTGGGAGAGCGTGGTGCTGACAACATCAAGTCAAGGGTTAAGATCCCCTTACCGGTCATCTTTTTTAAAAAAAAAAAAAAGAAAAGAAAAGAAAAAGTTTGTCTTTAAGAAGTAGAAGGGATTTGGGTATCAGAAAACTGACTTGGCCCATTAAAAAACAGCAACGGTGTTTTGTATTAGTCAGCTCGGGTTGCTACAACATAACTCCGTAGACTAGCTGGCTTAAACAACAGACATTTATTTCTCACACTCTGGAGGCTGGAAGTCTGAGATCAAGCTGCTGGCCAATTTGGTTCCTGGGGAGGACTCTCTTCCTGGCTTGCAGATGGCTGCCTTCTCCCTCTGTCCTCAGACGGTAGAGAGAGAGAGTGTGCTCCAGAATAAGTTTCCTGTGTCTTTTCTTATAAGGGTTGTAATTCCATCAGCAGGGTCCCACCTTCATGACTTTATCTAAACCTAATTACCTCCCAGAGACCCCATCTCCAAGCACCATCACATCGGAGGTTAGGGCTTGAACATGTGAATTTTGGGGGGACATAATTCAACCTATAGCAGTATTTTAAAAATTGCAAGATTACTGAGGTTACTGAGCTACCGGGAAGTCTGGGGAATATCGTGTTTTTGCTTTGGGCTTTCCAACCTCTGCAATAGGGAAGGTGCGTTACAAAGGAGTTGGGGGTGATGGTGCCATCTCAGTGGGCACACTGTGATGACACAAAGGTCTGCATGGAAGCTGGTCCCCCACCCACAGATACCCTCACCATCCATCACCAAGAGGAACCTCTATTGATGCTGCCTTGTAGTTCCTGCAGACTTTAAAAATATATATATTAACATCCAGGAAAAAAGACTTAGATCCTTCAACATATGGCTTCGTGACTTGCTTCCCCACGTGACATGTTGTCGAATCTTTTCTCACATCAGTGAGCATTTCCACCATCCATTTTAACAGCTCCCTGATATTTCAGTCTGAATAAAGTCCTCATTTATTTAACCAAATGCCTATCATTGGGATTTCTTAGAATATATTTAGGCTATTCCCAATTGTCCTGCATAGAAATGAAATTATGAAGAACATTTCAGAAGCAAAATCTAATGATAAATGACTGTGAGCAGAATTCCTGGAAAAGAGGATACGTATTTTAAAGACTTCAAATATGCATGACTAAATTGCCCTCCAGAAAAAATATATCAAAGCATACTCCCACGAGTAGTGTTAGAAAGCTCTTCTTTTCCCAGGCTTTCTACAACACCATGTATTATCATTAAAACCTTTTCCAGTTGGATCTCCAGTGAAAATCTCCCCGTCCCACCTCCACCTCTTGATGTCCTGACTTTACTGGTGATCCTTGTACTTCCTGGTTGGCTCCTTTCAAACCCTGCACAGACTCCCAGCTCCCCGCTTGGAAGCCAAATGTCTGTGCTCCCAGCCATCTGTCCAGCCACTTTCCTTTCTTCCCCAACATTCCCTTGTGCATGTGAGTGAAACTCTAAAATAGACTCTAAAATCTCCCTCTGGTTGACACCCACTCGAAAAGCCCTCAGCACTGTGTCTCTCCCCTCCTTGGCCCCAAATAAATATGTGATAAATAAATGGATGGGAAATAACACTCCTAGTTAGGTCTTGCAAGCAGATATGGAGTGGCCATCTTCAGAACCTGTTGAAATCTCAGTAACCCGAAGGCGAAATTGTTCCTGTTCAGTACAGTCAAGATTTCACCAGCAAGAACAAAACAGAGAATCGTATCTTAAAGAATCAGCTTGAAAGTGCCTTCCTGCAGTCTCCCGGCAGCACAAGACAGATTTGGAACAGAACTGGGCGGTAGTGCTGAGGAACCACATTCCCCAAAAGACTGAGAAAAAGTTTATTACACATCTTGTTATAAAGATTCCCTGCAATACAATCTGTCAGGGACATGCTTTGGTTCACTCTAAACCAGGTTTTGTTTCCACTCCTCACCAGGGTCTGACCACCTTATTTCTGTTTCTATAAATCTTTGGAAAATAGAAACTGAACAACAAAAAAGCCCTATCTCGTCTCTGCGGGTGATCCCCAATTGCCATGTCCGCCTCCTGAGCTTTACCCTGGACAATAACTAGATGATCTGCTGGGATCTCAGACTCAAGATGCTAACACACTATGGCCCAGCCTTCTTTTTTTCTGTTATTAATAGCTGACCTTTATTGAGCATGATCTTAGGTTGAATTTCCTCGGAAACAGGCTCAGAGACGAGTCACGAATGCAGGTAGTTTATTCGGGAGGTGGTCCTAAGAAACACCAGCTGGGAGAAGTGAAGTTGGAAGAGACAAGGGAAGGAAGCCAATACAGGGTGTGTTGTGAGCAGGTGACCACTGTGGGCACCTGAGGCTCACTCTCCTGGGGACCGCTGGGAGACTTTGTAGAGCAGACCTCAAAGTTGCCCCAGGTGAGGAGCAAAGAAGCAGGTATTTATCCACCGATTCTTCATCATCCCCATGAGAGAGCTGAAAGTGCTCATGCAGTGAGGAAAGTCTCAGCCAAGAACCTGTAGAGGCTTGCAGCAGGAAGCCGTGGGCTTTGCAGAAAGGGTGAGCACCGGTGGGCTTCAGGGTGCCCATAGCATCCCCTGCAGGTGAGTCGTGCTATGTGGTTTCACATACTATCTCATTCAGTCAGCACCAGAAGCCCAGGAAGTAGAGACTCTGATGACCCCCATTTACAGATGGGGAAACTGAGGCTCAGAGAGGTCTAAGGATCAGCTCTGGGTCTCATCCGGGCAGTGAGGAGGTTGGGCTTTGGACCCAGGCATCCTGACCCCAGAGCCTGCGCTCCTGCACCCTGCACCTCCTGCTCCCTGTCCTGTGACTGTGCTCATTGAGGGAGCCAGGGCGGCCCCCGGTGAAGAAATGGGAGGCAGAGAGAATTCAGGAGCATATTTACTTCCCATGTCGTGCATTTCCTTAAATCACAGGGTTCTTGCAATTTCCCGAGCTGTTGGTTCCCCATTTGTCAGGATTTGGGGCTCTGGGGTGGGAGTTCTGCCTGCGAAGCCCTGCAGAGGGGAAATGAGCCAGGAGCAGCCCTCGGAGGCTTGACAATCACATTAGCTTGATTTTGATGAAAGCAAATATGTGCGTGAGATATGTTAGAATGCTTTTTTGTAGTTGTTGTGTTGTCTGGGAAACAGCCATTTTCTTGTGCTTTGAGTGATACATGCTATAGGAGGTCCCTCCTCTGTCTGCTGCCTTCAAAACCTTGGTCAAGCACAAGAGAAAAAGGTATTGTCATTCTAGATTTCCTTCATCTCTTCACTCTGCTATTCCCTTTAATAAAATAATAATAATATCAACAATAGTAGTAGTAATAGCAGTTATCATTGACAGAGGGCTTACTGCATATACAAATGATATATATATGCTAAGTTGTATATATTATATATGAATATATATGTATACATATGATTATATCTAAACACATAAGTATAAATAGGTGTTATATTATTTACTCTCCAGAACAACCTTGTGAGATAGATGTAGCCCCATCTTGCAGAGGCAGAAACCGAGGCTCAGGAGGTTTTAAGTAACTTGCCAAGCGAGGAAGGGGTGCAGCTGAGAGCCACTCGCAGCTGTCCGGTGTCAAAGCCCTGCCTCTAACTCTCCCCGCTCTGCCTCCCTCTAACCCCACTGCAGTATCTGCCACTACCTGAATGTGCTGCCTCTCCATTTTTCAGGCTTGGGCTACTTTGTCCCACTTTCCAGATGGGACCTAAGTTGAAGCCTGCTCAGCCTCTGCTCATCCAGTGGTGTTGGCAGTGAGTCTGGGAACCCAGGGAGCGGCCCTGGACCCCCTGTCCCCTCCTGTGTGTCCCAGGAGCCACTGGCTGCAGCCTCTGCCCAGGACCTCTCATTACAAATAAACATGCCACTGTGTGATTTGTTGAGGGTGTCAGGACTGGGGGTGATTTCTTCTACCTACGATTTCGATTTCCATTACTCCAGCTATAGTGCAGGTGCAATGAAAAAGAAGTACCAAAGGCATTTATCTTCTCTTTTTTTGCTCTCTCTCCTGGCCATCCCCTTCCATCCTTCCTCTCCTGTGGCTTGTCTTGGATGTGAGCAGCCATCTGCCAGCTCTAGCAGTGACACAGAACCACCCTCAACCCTGAACATGGCTCCATCTGGGGACTGGATTCTCTCTCCACCAGTTGAGAGGTGCCCCAGGAAAACCTACACAGTCACTTAATGGAGGTCACAGAATGGAAAGGGTTTAGAAAAAGATGTTCTAAGCAGCCACAAAGAAAAAGGCAGAGAGACCCAGATCTTGCACCCGCTTACTGAGCTCCTGTTATGGGCAGATGGGTGCCTGCACATCACCGATGTCATCCAGAGGAGAGAGAGGACTGATCACCAAGCATGGCTTCTCTCCTTCTAAGCTCAGCTGGGTCATTCATTCATTCAGCAAGCATTTGCTGAGCACCTTCTCTGTTCCAGGCATGATTTTAAGGCATGGAGATATAGCAGGCAGGTATTCCTGCCTTCATGGGGCTTACATTCTAGCAGAGAAAAAGAGAAAATAGAATCAGGTAAATATGTAAGTAGTTAATAAGAACTATGGCTCATGAGATGGTGATAAGGGAAAGCAGGAGAGGGGCTTGTTGGGGGGGATTTGCCATTTTAAACAGGGTGATCCATGAAAGCCTCTCTGAGGAGGTGGCCTGAGAGCAAAGACCTGAAGCAGGGGTGGGTGTGAGCCATGTGGGTCTGTGGGGGGAGAGCATTCCAGTTAGATGAGATGCAACAGGGCGTGCATTTCAGGACCATCCGGAATCCACTGCGGCTGCAGTAGACGAGGGCACGGCTGGGTGCCAGAGCGTGCAGGACCTTGGGGCCACCGTAAGGACTTTGACTCTGACCTGAGTGAGATGCGAGCCATTGGAAGGTTTTAAGCTGCTGCTGTTTCTGGAGAAGGCGTGCATTTCAGGACCATCCGGAATCCACTGCGGCTGCAGTAGATGAGGGCACGGCTGGGTGCCAGAGCGTGCAGGACCTTGGGGCCACCGTAAGGACTTTCACTCTGACCTGAGTGAGATGCGAGCCATTGGAAGGTTTTAAGCTGCTGCTGTTTCTGGAGAAGAGTCTGCAGGGGCTGGAAGGGCAAATGCTGGAGACCAGTGGGGAGACCCTGCCACACTCCAGGCTTGGGCTAGTGGGTGGCGGGAGGTGGTGAGGCGCCCACGGATTCTGGATACATTTTGAAGGCAGTGTTGAAAGGACTTGAGGACAGGTTGGTGGAGAGGCGTGAGAGAAAGAGCAGAGTTAGCGAAGACATGAAGGATTTTGGCCTGAGCATCTGGAAGGATGGAATTGCCCTGGACTGAGATGAGGTGGGCTGCGGGTTTGAGGACAGGATGAGGCTGCTCCAGTGAAGCAGGAGAAACACTGGTGGGTGGTAAGGCAGCCCAGGCCCCAATCCCCGACCTGCCCCATCCTTTCCTAACTGCATGTTTAACTCTCCAAGCCTGAATCCTCATCAGGAACATGGGACACTCTCTTGTCCCCACAGGTTGTCATGGGGGTGAACACAGCTAATGTCTATTGTGGGCCTACTGTGTGCCAGACACTCTACTAAATGCATTATCAATCTTAACTCAATCTTCATAGTAACCTGACGGGCAGGTATGAGTACCATCCCACTTTACAGATGAGAAAACGGAGGCACAGAGAGGTTAAGTAGCTTGCTCAAGGTCACACAGCAAGTGGGAGTCAGAGGCAGGATGCAAACGCAGGCAATCTAGCTCCAGGAAACCATCCTGCCCTTGGCATGGGGGGAGATGATTGATGATCACCTGCCACATAGTGGGAGCTCCTGCTCCCTGCTCTTGTCCCTTCTGATATTCCCAACTCTCTGTCCACAGGTTCTGGTATCTCCGATGGGGCATGGACTATTTTTTTTAAACAACCCACTCTTGGGAGGGTGGAAGAAGAGCCTGCCAAGCGAGGAAAGAGCCCTTTGAGCTCCCGTGGCCAAAATGAGAGGCATGGGAGGGGCTTGGATGCTCTCTGGGATCTCCCAGGAGTCTGTCAGAATTTGAAGTTGGCATTTTAAGGACTTCCAAGCTGAAAAGACACAGACAAATCCAGCTTTTGTCGATCTGCTTGCTGCCCCTCTGCTATGGGGTCAGTGGGGTGTTGTTTGTTCCAGGACCTTTGCACTGGGGAGATGTGGCAGCTTTGCTCCCGCCAAAGGCCGTGCTGTTGGTGGGCACCTTCGAGAATCCAACTCTACAGACATCTGGGCCATCTGTCCTGCACACAGCAGGGCTCAGAATGAGGGGAAGGGTTGGTCCTACCCAGGATGGATCCAGCTTCTTTGTCTATTTCTTCATATGTCCCAATTGCTACGCTACTCTGTCATCCTGAGAAGGAAGGGGATCCCTGGGATGAACCAGACCAGGTAACCAATACTTTGGGAAAGAGTCAATGACCAAGCTGGTCACAAATCCCTGACTTCCCAGTAAAGCATCTTTCCTTTTTAATAATTCACGAGCCTGCCTGAATCCTGCGATGGCTCATTTTGTGTGTCACGTTGGCTCGGTGTCCAGGTGATTGGTCAAACATTCTTCACAATGCTGCTGTGAAGGCGTTTTGTAGATGTGATTAACATTTACAATCAGTTGACGTGAAGGAAAGTATGTGACCCCCTTAATGTGGGTGGGCCTCATGCAATCAGTGGGAGATCTCAAGAGCAAAGACTGAGGTTTCCCAAGAAAGAAGCAATTCTGCCTCAAGACTGCAACATAAAAACGCTGCCTGAGTTTCTAGCCTGCTGGCCTGCCTTGCAGATTTTGGACTCAAGACTGCAACATCAGCTCTTACCTGAATTTCCAGCCTGCTCTACAAATTTCAAACTTGCCAGCCCCACAATTGCATGAGCCAATTTCTTAAAATAAATTTCTCTCTCTCTCTCTCTTCATATATATATGGACAGATAGCTAGCTAGCTCCAGCTCCAGCTATATCTTATTGGTTCTGTTTCTTTGGAGAACCCTGATTAAAACAGATTTCTACCAAGTTTTCTGGAGCATCTTTTGATGAGAGAGTCTCAGATATCAGAGCTCAGACCTGTGCCTCAGCCCTCAGACACATCAGATGGGGTGAATCAGCCTGTGACTGAAAGCAGTGATTAATCACTCATGAAGCCAAAGACGGATGGCCACAGTTTTGCAAGGCAGTGTGGAGTAGCTGTGGGGACACAGACTCTGTAGCCAGGCTCCATCACTTCCTAGCTGTGTGACCCTGAGCAAGTTGTTCAACCTCTCTGAGCCCCTGCTCCCTTGCCTGTACTGGGCCCACAGAGATTTGTTGTGAGGGTTTCAAGGGTTAATATTTGTAAAGTGACTGGTGCATGGTAAGGGGTATATAAGTGTTAGCTATGATTATTTTCAAAGTAATACAAACAAAGAAAATGTCGGAAGTAGAGAAAAAAAATTAAAGCCCATCACCCTACACTAACAGAACAGTTGATCTGTGTTTTAATCATGAGACCTGCCATCTGAATATCTAGAGCATCTCAGGTTTGAATTGGTTCAGAGAACCCTGGTCTCTTGACGTGAGAAAGCCCTAAATTGGAGGTGACAGAGTGGGAGGGTGAGCCGTACTCTCTGCTTTGGCCAGAGCTACTGAGCACTCTGGGGCAGAAGCTTAGCTGCAGGTCTTCCAGAAGAAAGCTGTTTTCTCACTGCTCTCCCCTACATGCAGCCTCATCTTTTCTTTTTTTTTTTTTTTTTTCCTTTTTTGTCTTTTTTCGTGACCAGCAACAGATCGCAACCCTCAGTGTCGCGCCCGTACCGGACCGGGACCGGCAACGGGATCGCAACCCTCGGTGTTGCTCCCGCACCTCGCTCAGCCAGTGAGTGGCCGGTCTGTATGTGGGATCCGAACCCTCGGCGGGAGCACCGCCGCGCTTCCCAGGCAGCACACTGTAGCAGTGCGCCACCGGGCCGGCCCAGCCTCATCTTTTCAAGCTTGTAATTTCCCTTTGTCTCCACAGGAACCAAAGCCACCCCATTAACCCACATTGTAGGTAGGCTCTTTTTAAAGATCTTTTTGGTTCTGTGTAACCCTGGCTTCAGCTCCTGGACAAATACAGCCTCTGTGGTGGTCACCTGAATCAGGTTAAATGGTGCTTTCGGGAGCTCATGGTGTGACCGTACAACCACCACTAGTGCTTCTGAAAAGCAGGAGCAGCCAGGGCGACATCTGCCCCAAGGCATGTCCTCTACCCCCGACTGTGTCTGAAGAGGAGGCCAGGAAGAGGTCGAGTGCATGTGTACATGTGCAATGTGTGAGCATTTTTATGGCAGAGAAAGCAGGAGTTTACGTCCTATAAATTCAACTAGCACCACATCTGCGAATCTAACACTTTTAAATTTAACACTTATTGAGAACACGCTATTCATTCCTTTCCAAAATCCTATTATGTAGGTGCTTTTCTTCTTTCCCATTCTACAGATGTGTAAACTGAGGCCCAGAGAGATGCAGTAAATTGCCCAGGGTTCCATAGCTGGTAAGTGGCAGAACTGGGGTTTGAACCTGGTTCTGGAGTGTGTTGGCTAAACCGTGACACTCCAGGGCCCGGAGAGGCAGCCTCTCGTTTCATCTCTGCCACTGCCTGTGGACTGATTGCTTCCGCCTGGTGCCTCCGGGTCAGGGGTGGCCAATGTGTGACATGCATACTCTCATTTCCTCCTTTTGATGTGTGGCAGACCCAGAAATTCATGCATGATAGCCCGCCCCTTGACCACACATACTCCTTAGCATCCTTCCCAACACTGCTCCAGGCAGCTGCTGCCAACAAGGAAAAGAAAATCCAGCACAATATGGCTTAAGCCAAAAAGTAAATGTATTGGTTCCTGAAACAGAACGAGGGGCACATCTGGCTTCCAGAGCCCAGCTCTCTCTCCACTGGCTGGCAGTGTCTTTGGTGTGGCTACAGACGGGCTCTCCTGTGGTGGTGGCAGCGTGGCTGCCAGCAGCTCAGCCCCAGTCCTCCCAGGTCCCGTCCAGTAGTTGCCCCTGAAACGCCCATACCACTGCAGCCAAGGCGCTGGAATGAACAGATCGCCAGCCTGGGTCTGGTGTTTGCCTCCGGCTCCAGGGTGCAGTCTCTTCACAACATGGGGACTGAGAGTGCAGGAGTGAGGGGTCCTCGGGGACTTCTGTCCCTTTCCCTCTGGGGAGGTCCCCCTCCTTCTGGTTTCTTCCTCTCTTTTTGGCCTCAAAGGCCATGCTCCCTTTCCTCAGGGATGTCATCTCTTGAAAGGGCTGAAACTTTTCCCTAAAGTGTGAGGGCTTCTGCTTTGTCCCCTGCAAGCCCATCCCCACCCCAGGCAAGGGAAAAAGAAGCCCACTACCTGGTCTGCGTGCATGTGTGTGCACAATTGCAAAGACAGCGCACACCCAAATCAGTGTCTCAATAAATGATCCTGCCACCTGGATGAGGAAGCAGCGAGTGAATTGCCTCCACCCCCACCAGGAGCCGAGACTTTGTCACTTCCCAGTGCCACCTGTGGCCCCTCAGTTTCCCAGCACAGGACTGCTGAGCTCTGTGCTTCACATTCAGGAGTCACCGGAACTTACTGTCTGCTCACAGCGGCCACCCCCAGATTTGCTGATAGAAGAGGAAAATGGACAAACAGAGGCAGCCTCTGCTCTTTAGTATCACTCCGGCCTTACTTGGGAAGAGGCCAAAGCATGGAAGCCAAGGACAAGGCCAAGGATGAGATGGGGCCGAGTCCCAGGGCCCCTGCCCTGGTTTCTCACGGGGGCAGCAATCTGCAGATGCCGGGCTCCTGGGCTGTGTTTGGATCAGTCCATGCCTCACTGTGTGGCTGAGCTGCCTGCTAGACCACACTTGGTCCCTGTTCATTCTTCCAGACACAGTGTGTTCTGGGTCACCGGGTGCCTGTGATTCAGCCTAAAGCATCAAGTGTACTTACCAGCTGGCCTTGTTCCACCAAGCGGGCCATTACCGCAAAACAAGCCAAAATGTTCTGCCTTCTCTTTTCATCAGGCGTGATATGCAGCTCCTGCTCCCAGGGATGTGCAGGAGAAAGTACAGCACGTTCCTAAAGGAGGTGGAAACTAGCTGTGCTGCAGAAGTGAGTCAGGCTGCACCTCCTTTAGAGAGAGGTAATCCATGCTCTTACTGCTTCCAGGCCTCTCCACATGATGTGCCCTGGCCTGGAACGTTCTTCCACTCTCTGCTCACCCCCACCCTGTCACCTAGCTGATTCCTACTCACCCCCTCCCCCAACCAGATTCCCCAGAGAACCCCCATATTCTTGTCTTTTTCACTGCCACCCTTCTTATTACCTCTCCAGTGTCTGATTTTCTTAACTAGACTGTGAACTCCACAAGGACAGTGACTCTGGGTTTTGTGTTTATAGCTGTTTTCTGAGAACCCAACTCACGGTCCTCTGTGCAAATCCAAAAAAGGAGCCCCCTTTTCAAGATACTCTACTGCCATCTGATAGACAGTTGTCCTAATTCATATACAAATCTATGAACACAGAGTGTGAGCAGTGTCCCCTAGATTTGTGCAGTGCACAGCCGGCACAGCTGTATGTGGCAACCTTGTTATGCCATATATTTGTTAACTGACTGTAGTTGTAAATAAAACGTAGTTCAAGTGCTCAAATATGTAAACTAAATCATTTAAATAACAAACTGAGTGTTCACTTGGGGCTGAAGAGAGTGCAACTTTTGGTACACGGGAAAGAAAACTGGGTCGGTGATAAATAGACAACCATAAAGAATATGTTTAGAAAGGCAAGACCCAAAAGTGGGTCAGGACTTGATCCTGCACAAATTAGTGACTATTTATTTATCTAGTTTTCTTTAGTGTGTGTGGCTGCGCGGTTGGAGACTTAACTCATTTGGGGAATGAGTTTCAATAGAATAACAAAATTCCTTTTTAAAAATAGCTTTCCATTCTTAAAGTGAAACATTTTCTGCTGAGCCAAGGCTGGGGCTCAGCATAATAGGCATGCTGGAATGGTGTCAGCGGGAAGGGGGACGATTAGGGGGCGGAGGTCTCCCTTGTCTTGATTTCCTGACGACTGGGAGTCGCTAAACTCAGCCCAGCCTCCCCTCCCTGTGTCTCGGCTCTGGGGAAACTCTGCCCCCAGGAGCCTCTGGTGCCCAGTGAGAATGATGTGATGGGGGGCGTGGCAGTCAAGGGTGTGTGTGTGGGGGGAGATGGAGACAGGTGGGAGTGACAGCCATTGAGTCTGGCTATGTTCGGGTGCTCACTGGACCTGTATGCAGGTGATCTCATGTCGTCTGCACAACAGCCCCAAGAGCGAGCCTTACCACTGCTGCCATTGAACAGATGAGAAAACTGAGGTTCAGGATCAGGAGTTGGCAAACTTTTTCTGTAAAGAGCCAGAAGTTAAATAGTTTAGGCTTTGTGGGCCACGCAGGCTCTGTCACAACTGTTCAACTCTGCCCTTGTCACATGAACGGCTGCCATAGGCAATGTGTAAACAAATGGGCATGACCGTGTTCCAATAAGACTTTATCTACAAAAACAGGTGGTGGTCTGGATTTGGTGCACAAATGCTCAGGGCGAGGAACTCACCTTGGTGAGGTCTAATAGATGAAACATTGTGCTGGGGAAGAACATGGGGGTGAGTGCTTGGATTTGAATCCCATCTCCCCAGCTTACCAGCTGACTGCTTTGTGCCTCAGTTTCCTCATCCACAGAATTGGGATGATGTCAACTAATACCAACCACACAGGGTTACGTGAAGATGGAAGGGGCAAGGCAAACAAGGTGCCTGGTGCAAAGGAGTCAGCATTTGGGGTCTCACCCCCCAGGCCAGTTCTTTTTCTGCCATACCCCTCCCCCTCCAGGTATCCTCTCAAGAGGGCAGGGCCTTAAGCTCTTTGAGAAGTGGGGCCCAAGCAAGGGGCAGCCTCCACCCAGTTGCCACCGTGTCACTGTGCCTTTGGCAGGTGGCTGTGATCGGGTCAACGGCAAGACAAGGATTTATGGGGTGAAGCGAGAGGCAGCAGCACTGGCGGATAAACTTCACATGGCGCCACTTAGCACAGGGAGCAGAAAAAAACATAACGAATGAGAAGCTGTCCTGGAGAGTCAGCCACCACAGCCCATATATTTCTGCCTAAAAGAGTTTTTATACAACCAGGCACTTGCTCAGCAGGGCCGCTGTGTGTTTACAAATGAGATTTTTAAAACCACGTCTACTACCAGTCCATAAAGTTACAATTAGCCAAACCCTAATTGACGAGCATAATTTGCAGTTGCTGTTAGAGCTGCCCCGGCCTGCTGGAAGCCGCGAGAGTCTGGACTGTGCGGTGGAGGGAGGCTGGGTTCGTGTCTGCGTGGTGGCCGGGGTTTCTTGGGAGCAGATGGAGCATGGAGGATTTTCCCAATGTGGGAAAGTTCCCTGGTGCAAAGCTTTACAATAGTTCTCAAACTCTTAAGACAGCCCTGAGGGTAGTTTCTGATACTCTCTCCGATTTGTAAACGAGGAAACTGAGGCTTGGAGACGTTAAGTAACTTGTGTGGGGTCACACAGCCCGTCTCATAAGTGATGGCTCTAGAACCTGAGCCCAGAGCTAGGAATCACGGGGCTAAAGCCTCAGCACAGTCCCTGGCACCATTAGGGACTCTGATGGATGACAGAGCTGGGCCCCAGTTCTGGTCTCACTGCTTGCTGCTGTGTAACTGTGGAGAGTTCCTTGCCTTCTCTGAGCCTGGTTTTCCCTGTCTGTAAGATGGGGATGAGGAAAGAGCCCATCTCATCAGCCACAGTGTGGGATAGCAAGGCTTAGCCACGGATTCATTTCCTAGGGCTGCCGGAACCAACTACCACCAGTTATATGGCTTAGAACAGTAGAAACGTGTTCTCCTACACTTCTGAAGGCCAGAAGCCTGAAATCACGGTGTTGGCAGGGATGGTTCCTTCTGGAGGCTTCGAGGGAGAATCTGCCCTGTGTCTCTCCCCTAACTTCTGGGGGTGCCAGCAGTCCTCGGCGTTCCTTGGCTTGCGGATGTAGCACTCCCTTCTCCATCTCCGTCTTCCCACGGGTGTCACCTCCATGTGGTTGTGTCTTTCTTCCGTCTCTTAGAAGGACACATTGCATCGGATGTAGGGACCATCCAGTTAATCCAGGATGATCTCACCTCGAGATCCTTAATTTGGTTACATCTGCAATGACCCTTTTTCCAAATAAATTCCCACCCACAGGATCTGGGTGCAGGTACCTTTGGGCGGGGTGAGAGGGGTGCCATTCAGCCCACTACAGCCATGCAATGAATGGATTGGTGATGTGGTTCTTGTTACCAGCATCGAGGGCTTGCTAAACACAGCTCTGGCAGCTTCCTCAGCCACCCCCACGCTCCCGCCCCCGCTTCTCCTCCTGATAACTCAGATCTGAGTTCTGTCTTTTTGTTTTTCCATCTGTAGGTCTCAGGGGCTGAGGCAGCGAAGATGCTCTGCTGCCTTCCATGGTGCACCCTTGGCCTCCCCCCAGCAGTAAGCATGGGGTGCAGGAGGCCTGTCCTCTGCTGGGAAGCCCAGCTCTCAGGAAGCCCCCCATGCCCCAAAATGCAGCTGGAAGGGTGGCTGTGGGAACTGTCACCCGGGCTTCCACCTTAGATTCTCCTAGATGGATTCAGGGTGGATAACGGCTCAGGCCCCCAGCTCAGGGTGGGAAACATGGGCTTCAGCCTTAAGGAGGCCGGGCCTCGTGAGTCCCATGTTCCCACCCCAGGCCTGTCCTCGCCCTGTGGGTGGCAGGATAGAACAAGCTCAGATGTGAATAGACTTAAAGTCTTTTATTCTTGAAATAAACTTTGTTGCTGCTATGACAGAAGCAATCTTGCTCCATATGGAAAATTTGGGAAATGTAGTAAAGAAGGAAGTAGAGAAGATCACTCCTGTCCCCAACAGCCAGCAGCAACCATCGGCAACATTTTTTGGAGCATTTCCTCCCAGTTTTTTTTTTTTTTCTTATGTGTAATTTTCATCTCACCAGGTTGACACTGTTGACACAATTTTGCATCTTGCTTTTTTCCCACTTACTCCTATAGCATTAAAGTATTTCCCTGTGTAACGACAGTCTTCGTAAATATCATTTTTAATGGTCAGATAATATTCCGCAGAGCAAACAAGGTGTCATTTCTCTGGCCGATCACCACTCACTGGACATCGTAATTGTTTCTGGGACATGAGTAGCCATCGGAGCCGGCAGACAGGGCAGCAGGGGAGCTGGGAGGCGGGAGTGAGGCCTCAGCCAGCTGGGCAGGGTTGGGGGCAGTGCGTCGGAAAGGCTGCCCGAGCCACGTCCACCTGCAAGGCTGGAGCCGCTGTTGCTGCTGTCAGACCTGCTCATCCGCACGCAGCTTTATCTTCATTTCTGACGGATCTGCAGGGGCCCAGCCCTGACACTTTCTCTTTATGTCTCTCCCTCTCAGAGCCTTTCTGTCAAGTAGCTAATGAACTGTAAACAGACACTCCGGTGCTCCAGGGAGCCCTCGAAAGAGCTCGCAGAACGCTGTCTGTACAGCAAAGAAGCCCTCGGGGAGGCAGATAACATCCGTCCAGCACCAGCCCTGCTGGGGGAGACGGAGAGCGAGTGTCCCCTGCATGTGCTCTGCTTGCTGAGGACACAGCGGCACAGGGTGTGGAGGGACAGCGGAGGCTCAGACTCCTTCTCTTGTTGCTTTGGATGTCTCAGAGGGTCCCTGTCCCTACCTTTTTCTTCCTCTCCCTCCAGCTGTCTCCAAACCTGGTGATTAGACTCACCAGGGGAACTTTTGGAAAATGCAGATTCCCAGGCTTCTTATACTAAAGATTGGGACTTGGTGAGTCGGGTGAGACCCCACCTGATTAGAGTATCAGGCTGCTTTGGGAACTACTGGTCTAGGATAGGGACTTCCTCAAAGTGCTGTTCAGAAGCCCCCTCCTCTAGGCAGCACCTTCTCAGAACTGTCCCTTCCTCATTTGAGGCTTGGTGCTGCGTGTGATTCTGAGGATCCCCGACATCACTGACTCTGGGGGGAAGGTGTCCTTTACACGCTGTTTCTTGATTAGGCTGTGAGCCCTTGGAGGCCTGGCGTGCAGTAGGTTTGCAGCCACGTTGGTGGAGCACGTTCCCATGGGCCGGGTGTCATGCAACCTGCTCTTCTCTCGCTCTCACAGCACTTTATGATGTAGGGGCTTTATTTTACACCCCCATCTTACAGATGAGAACACTGAGGCCCAACAGCTTAGGTAACTTCCCCAAGTCACATGGCCTGTGAGAGAAGACACAGGACTGAAATCCCCTCCCTTCACCACGGTTCCATGTGAGGGGATGAGTCAGAGAGAGCTGGGGGTTGATGGCCAGGGCTCATTTTTTTAAATGTTTCTTTTGTTTAACAGCTTTACTGCAGTAGAATTCACATACTATACAATTCATTCATAGAAAGTGTGCAATTCAGGGTCATGTAACTATCAGCACTATTTCGTGTCGGAACGTTTTCATCGCTCCCAGGGAAACCTGGTCCCCATTAGCAGTCAGCCGCCTGTTTTCCCCAAACCCCAACCCCTGATGACCCCTCACCTGCTTTCTGTCTCTGTGGATTTGCCTATTTTGGATATTTCATATCAACGGGATCATACAGTATGTGGTCTTTGCTACTGGCTACCTTCATGTTTTCCGAGTTCACCCACGTGGTGGCAGGCATCAGTACCTCATTCCTTTTTATTACTGAACAATTTTCTATTGTGTGAACACAGCACATTGTATTTATCCAGTCCTCAGTTGGTGGGCATTTGGTGGTTTGCATTTTTTGGCTATTATGGTTATTGGTGCTATGAAGATTCATGTACAAATCTTTTTGTGGATCTATATTTTTGTATCTCTTGGGTATATACTTAGGAGTGGAATTGCTGGATCATATGGGAATTGTATGTTTTACACTTTGAGGAACTGTTTTCCAAAGTTGTTGTACCATTTCACACTTCCACCAGCAGTGCATGAGGGTTCCAGTTTCTCCACGTTGTCCCCCACACTTGGTAACAGCCATCCTCGTGGGCGTGAGGTGGTATTTCCTCGTGGTTTGGATTTGTACTTCCCTGATGACAGTGATGTTGAGCATCTTTTCCTGTGCTTATTGACTATTTGTAAATAATCTTCGGAGCAGTGTCTATTCAGATTCTTTACCCATTTTTAAACTGGGTAATCTTTTTAATCATTGAGTTGTAATAGTTCTTTGTAAATACTGGATACAAGTTCCTTATCAGATATGATTTGCAAATGTTTTCTCCCGTTCTGTGCGTTGCATTTTCACCTTCTTGATGGTGTTCTTTCAGGTTCAAAAGTTTTTAATTTCGACAAAATCTAATTTATCTATTTTTTATTTTGTTACTTGTGCTTTTGGTGTTGTATCTGAGCAGGCTTTACCTAACCCAAGGTCATGAAGATTTACTACTGTGTTTTCTTCTAAGAGTTTCATAGTTTTAGCTCTTACAGTTAGGTCTATGAGTCATTTGTGGTTGACTTTTGTCAGTGATATAAGGAAGGGGTCCTATGGCCTTTTTTATTTTTTTTGCTTGTGAATATTCAGTTGCCCCAGCAACATTGCTCGAAAAGAGTCTTCTTTCCCCATCGAGGGCTCACTTTTAGAAACAAGAGGGGGGTGGGCTCAGCAGCTCAAATCCCATCATCCAACTCTCTGAGGTCCCACAGAGACCATGTCAAGCTGCCAGCCAGAGACACCCCAGCCCTGGCATTTATATCTCAGGGTGACCCTCTCTGGAGGGAAGGGAAGAGGAGGGGAATCCAGAGGGACACAGAGGTGGGCAAGGCATGTAAGAGATGGGCAGGCACTACAAAAAGGCAACCCAGGGCATGCACAACTTTCTGGGATCTGCTCTGCTGGGGCTCACCTTTGCCTACATTGGGAATCTTGAAGGTCTGGGGGCTCTAGAAGAAACACTGGGGATGCCCATCTGACCATGACTCCTAAATCCCCTAGAGGGCTTCCTGTGCCAACAGAGGCCCTTCCCGAGGCCCTTCCCATGGCCCTTACCCATGACTTCCATGGTCCTGCCTCAGGGCCTTTGCACCTCCTGAGGTCTGAGATGCTCTTCCATGTGTTCTCTGCCAGTCCTGCCTACTGCTTCCCTCAAGAGCCATCCAGAAACCCGCCCTCTGTCTCCCAATCTGCTCTAGAGTGGTACCCTCGCCTGCCCTCAACCAGAAAATCCTGGGACCATCGAGGCCAGATGTTTGCACACCATGTTCCTCAGGAATCTCTGCAGGGCAAAGGGGTAGGACTTTGGGTCCCCTCAACCACCACCTTCCAGACCTGTTTCATATATGGGACTTCTACCAAAGATTTTGTTTATAGAGGGGACATGAAGAATTTGAAAATGAACTGATCTAATGCAAGTTCTTTATCTTACAGCTGTGTCAACTGAAGCCTAGAGACAGGAAGGGCCTTGTCCAAGGTCCGCAAAGTAGAGCTGAACCAGAACATAGCTCCCCAGTTCCCCAGTTCCTGCCCCTGTGTCCTGGAGGCTCACGGTCCCCACTCTCTGCTTCTCAGGCCTGAGCTGGGCTGTGTGTTAGGAGGGGACAGAGTGAGTCTGCAGCCCCCGCCCGCCTCCCGCACCGTTGAGCTTGTCTCCTTGGTTCCCCGGCCTGTCCACGCCACACTAATAAAACCCTGCAGTTTCCATAGATCGTTGGGTCCTGCCAAGCCCTCCGGCTGCTTTAGTTTCCAGTTGGTTCTGCAAGGAGGGGGAAAAGGCAAACGCCGATCACTCCACTGTTGGAAGGAGAAAATGAAGAGGAAGGACTTCTTATCTCTGAAGTCCTTGTCATGCTTGAAACTCCCTGATCTTGTCCCAGATCTGCCTGTAGGGACTTAAGATGGACTCCCTCACCTCTGTGCCAATTTGCCGACATCATCAGGTTTGTGTCAAGCCCAAGCACCAGGTCCCTTGGGGGAGGTGGGGACGCCGGGGTGTCCTCCCCGGTGAGGGGGGTGAATAGCCCCTCTTCTGGCCCTGCAGAGGGGACAGAGAGTGGGGACTGGGCTCAGAGAGGGGCCTGAGCCCACCATAGATGTGTGAGGTGTGGGTGTGGGGAACACTTTGGGTGGAGGGGCCGACACTCAGAGCCTGCCTGTCCCTTTGGTTTGGGGCCTTTTCTGAGGCAGAGAGGCGTGAAATGGGCCCGCAGAAGGAAGCGAGGGCAGCTGAGGGGGCAGGGTGTCTGCAGTGAAATAGGGCGGAGGGATTTTCATCCTGGTAATTGGTAGCCAGGGCTGTGGGTGGTGCTGGCTGGAGGCCTTGGGGTTTGTCTTACTGGATAATGGCCATTTCCAGTGACTGCAGCCCCCTCACCTCTGGTCCCTCACTGTGTGTGATCAGCGGCAGCACATCTCCGGGGGTGGAGGGGAAGTGGGAGAAGGGACAGGGTGGGGTGCAGTACGGTGGGGAGTCTGGAGAGAGCTGGTTCTCTGGAGAAGAGGCCCAGGGGCCAGAGGAGTTCCATTCTGGGGTAGGGTAGGGCTATCCCCAGTGTCACACCAGGGAAGCTCCTTTCATCCCCACAAGGAAAGGGATCTTCCTGCCCCATTCACCTGCATCCCAGTGCCTGACACAGTGCTTGGCCTGCAGGCACAGCTAGTATTTTTAACTGGATGAATAAGCCACCTCCCTATCCAGTCCCTTCAAGAGCTTGCTATCTGCCAGGTGTTAGCAAGCAACATGGTCTAGGCTAATCTATGTGCTTGTATTAGTGGCCACTAATTAATTCATCAACCAATATTTACTGAGCATCTGCTACCTGCCGGACAAAGTCCCTGTGATTGAGAAGCTCGCACCCAGTGCCAAAGGGTTGCTGCGCTCAGGGAACATTTCAGAGGCAATTTCTTACACCAAAGAAGTAAGCCAAATGGTGAGCGTTTTGGGTGCTGTGGTAGGTGGGTGGGGAAGAGATCCCTGGTTGGGGAAAAGGGAGGGGAGACTTCCAAAGTCCTGCCTTGTTTGAGCCTCACATCGATCTGAACCAGACAGGACAGGCAGGTGAGGAAGAGGAGACTCCAGGAACTCATCCCAAATTGTCCTGGGAGTGGGTGGCAGGGCTGTGGATTGAGACGGAAAGCACCACGGGGCTGTTTTCCTGGTGCCGTGACCAGCCTGGGCCGGGAAGAGCACAACCGTTTTCCTCCTGCCCCCGCTTTCCCAACTCTTGAAGAATTCGAAATAATTTTAAATAACTTTTGGTGGCTAGAGTGTGCCTTCGGTCATGGTGACACTGACATTTAGACCATGGTTTTAGTCGGGTTACATGTCATAAGACCGAAGGCAAAAGCAGCCTACGTACGATTAACAGAACTATACACCCGCGCTTCATTCAGAACCGCTCTGCCTCTTCCTCTTTTGTACTGTAGGTTTCGAGCTCCGCCAGCTGCTTTTATCCCCCCTCAGCGCTGACTAATGGAATTCCAATATTTGGTCTCGAAACTGAGCATCCTTATAACTGCTGGTGAAAGAAATCTCAGCAAGATAAGACGTGAAAAAAAGGCTCCACTTTCCCTGCAGCTACAGAGAAGCAGATTCTAGTCTGCATCAAAATCCATCCTTGCAAATGTTATTTCTAACAAAAGGGTTTTCTAAGGCCCTCTGACTTCAGAGGTGGTTGCAATACTCCATAGTAAATACTTTTCACTCTTAAAAATAAAGAACCCTTAATTCTTTTTTTTTTTCCTTTTTGTCTTTTTTACTGACCGGTAACGGGATCGCAACCCTCGGTGTCGCGTCCGTACCGGGGACCGGCAACGGGATCACAACCTTCGGTGTTGCGCCCACACCGCGCTCAGCCAGTGAGCGGGAACCGGTCTCCACATGGGATCCGAACCCTCGGCGGGAGTGCCGCCGCACTCCCAAGCGGTGCACTGTCCAGTGCGCCACCGGGCTGGCCCAAGAACCCTTAATTCTGATGGATTGTCTTACTTAATAATTTATTACCCTGGAAATAATATTTAAACTAATATTCTTGCTTTCTGAAAGTTATAAATACTTGTGAGTTGTCTCCTGCATGAATCACGTGAAACAAAACCTGGGTCTCTGTTGGGATTCTTATTTAAACAAGGAGTTTGAGAGCTCTTGTCTCATTTAAATTAACATGAGCCAAGCTCAGAATTCTGTACCTGGGTTATCTCTTTTAATCCTCATAGCAAACCCACAAGATGGGCACTATTGTTATCTCTCTTTTACAGGCAGGACGGCAAAACATTGTGAGACAGAAAGAGTGCCAAAGGACACACAGCTGGCAGGTGGCGGATGCGAGCCAGACACTGTGACTTAACTGTGGTGCTGTGTTGTTGGGGGTGGGAGCTCCACTTCTTCCTGTGGGATGATGACTCTGGGAGGTAGAGGATGAAGAAAGTGGGACCTTCCTGAGAAGCTAAGCATTCAGAAAAGAGGAGAGAAAACCTTGGAGGGAGGCAGGTCTGGGAAGCCTAGAAGGAAGGGAAAAGTGCGGAAAAGAAGAGGAACAGGATTGAGACTGTTCCTGGGTCGGTTCCTGGAGCCTGCAGAGGGAGCAGGTTGTGGAGAGGAGCCCAGGGTGGGGCTGCAAGAATGACTGGTGTGGATCTGGTGGGTGAAAGGGACAGGGACCTCAAGTCCAATGCCACCGACATGGCACAGCTCGGGGGCACCACTTACAAGGAAGATAGGGTGCCCTGAACTTGGACAGCATGGAGATCCTACTTGGGGAGACTGTGCTTAGTGGAGCAGAGAGAGAGATTCTCACATGCTGTCCTTTTAAAGCCCTCAGAACCACACACATGACCACCATTAAATGATCGACGTATTAATCCATTCACTATGGCATGGTCCTCAGAATCTAATCACCTCTTCAAGCCTCCACCTCAATTACCATAAGAGGATTTCCCACCCTCTTAACACTGTCACAGTGCAGGTTGTTTCTAATATGTGGACTTTGGGGGACACAGATTCAATCTGTAGCATACACATGCAAACTTCCAGTCATCTTTTGCTGCCTAACACATTACCCAAAATTTAGTGGCTTAAAACAACCAATTCCTTATGCTCACAGATTCTGTGGGTCAGAAGTTGGGAAACGGCAGAACAGGAATGGTCTGTCTCTGCTTACACTATGTCTGGGTCTCACCCAGGAGGACTCAGTCTCAAGGCAAGGATCATCTTAAGGCAACACCACTCACATGGCTGGTCGTTGATGCTGGTCGTTGGCTTGTACCTCGACTGGGGCTATCAGCCAGATCACCTGCACTCAGCCTCTCCATGTGGCCTGGGCTTCCTCACAACATGGCGGCCTTGATATTCTTAAATGGGGGCCCAGGGCTCTAGAGGTGAGTGTCTCAAAAGGCAACAGGTGGAAGCTGCCATAGGGCAGCTTCCAAGGCTGGGCCCAGAAAATGAGGACTTTTGCCATATTCTATTGGTTGAGAAAGCCACAAAGGTCCACCCAGTTTTTGTGCCGTGGTTACCAATTTGTCTGAGTCCAGTGAGACACAACATGCATACACACAAATTACATGGAGCACATTTATTACTTATAGACAGGCAGCAAAGGACAAAAGAAGCCTAGGATCCATTGTGAGCTGGTTCCCCGAGGCTCAAGAAAGCTGCTCAAGTGGGTGAAGTCTCTACTGCTTGTGTCTACTTGCATATCGCAGCTGAAGAACCCTGAAAGGCAGCCTGCCCTGGTTATATATCTCAGGGGCCACATGACACATTGCATAAAGGTTTGAAGGACACCCTGCTTCCAGGGGAGAAGGAACAAACCCAGCTGTCCTGGGTATTTCTTCCTTAACACAAGATGTTATATCTCCTAGAAGGGATGGGAGTAAGACCCAGATGTTCCAGGCAGTTCCTCCTTATCTTAGGATATGGCATTCCCAGCACAGTTATTCTTTAGAACTACAAGCAAGAAAGGGGAGAACTGGGTTAGTCCAAGGCCCCCTGGAGAGCTGTTCTGCAGAGTGTAGATGTCACATTGTAAGAAAAACATGTGGGATAGGGATATTGTGGGGTCCATCTTTAGAAAATATAGTACACATACACTGTTTGTGGTCTTATCCAGGTTGCCAATTACAGTGTCTGTCTGTCCTCCCTAGGGGTGGACAATGCTGGTCTATGCTGGTCAATCAGATTCCATCATCCCTCCATCAACAGCGAAATGTTCAGGGATGGATACGTGACCTAAGCAGGGCCTTTCTAATTTCTCCTGGTGTTGGTCTATGGATTTGGGAGAGTCATTTCCTGGGAGTCTGGACCACTGGTGACCCCCTGGGCTGCCAGCTGGGCAAAGCTGCCTGCAGAATGATTCCAAGCAGACACATGCTGAGCTGAGGGTGGGACAGGCTGAGGTCTGACAACACCGCCTGAGCCTCTGGGTAGTGTCATGCCCCCAACCCAGTCCTGGCCGGGATTTTCATGTTTTTGGCACAGTTGAAGGAATTCTCAACAATAGAGCAAGGGACACAGAGATGATTGTACCACAAAGGTAGTGAAAGAAGCAGCGTTTTGAGCCCTGAGACTCGTTTTCTCAGGAGGAGAAACTTCCTGCAGAGGGAGGCAGAACATTTCAAGAGGGAAACAGTGGGAGACTGATTTGAGCGAGTCCCCACCCCCCTAATGGTGGTATACCAGCCCCACTGTTTCTTCCTTCCCCATCATGATTTTACTCCCTACAGAATTCAAGAGTCATGGAGACAACCTAGAAGTTGGGTAAATGAAGGTAGCTGCTTTCTACTCCTGTGATATTGAGCAGGTCACGCGTATCATGCAGCCTCAGTGTTCTCACATGAGATGTGGAGATGGGGGTTGTGGTGAGGATTAAATGAGATCATACATGCAAGACTCTGAGCACAGGGCTGGGCACACAGCAAACTCTCAAGGCCTGGAAATGGTCACATGAGTTCTTTGGGTGGCCAAGATTCCACTGATGTTAGCACAAAGTGGAGGTTTCAGCATCTCCAAAATAGCTTTAGCTCTGCCCAGCATTCTCTCGGTGCAGTCTGTGGAACTATTGGAAATGACAAGAGGCTCTCTTGTAGATTTATCTGTATGGGTAAATGGTAATTTCCATAACAAACACAGGCGCACACAGGCAGCACGTGAATTCCTCCAAGGCCCAGGAGCTGCGAAGGGAACACCTACTAAATCAGGATGGGTGGATAAAACCCAGCATGTCCTTCTCCCCTCGCTCATGCTAATGAGCTAACAGATTCCACATACAAGCCCAGCAGAAGGGCCTGACATGATGGGATCTGATAATGGCCTTAAAACTGAAATAGCAACACATATGGAGAGTCTGCACGGAGCACAGGCATCTTCATAGCCCTGGCACACCTCCTGAAGATGGACACAGAGCCAGGGCCCAGCGGGGGTTGGAAGGGGCTGGGAGGAGGGGAAGGGAATGTCTGGGGAGTCAGGGGAGTAAGGCCCTGCAGAATGTGCTGTTTTCAGCCCCTCTGGGAGAGTTAGGGTTTACCTGCGTGAGTTGTAATGGGATCTAGAACCCCTCTAGCTTGAGCGGTTTGTACACTTGTGAATAATCCCATGTGACCTCGAGGTCTCAGTGTTCCCATCCAGAAAAATGGACACAATGATACATGCTTTCCATACTTTTGGGTTTTTTTTTTTTTGAGGAACTAGAGGAGATACTTGGGTGTGAAAGCAAAAGCAGTGTGGGAAATACAGGTCCTAGGGCCACTTGCAGACTTACAGACTGCTGGGCCTGGAGGATCGTGGAGCTCAAACAATCCCCTTAATTTATTTATTTATTTTTTGTCTTTCGTCTTTTTCCGTGTCCGGCAACGGATCGCAACCCTCAGTGTTGCCCCCGTACCGGACCGGGGACCGGCAACGGGATTGCAAGCCTCGGTGTTGCTCCCGCGCCTCGCTCAGCCAGTGAGCGGGAACCGGTCTGTATGTGGGATCTGAACCCTCGGGTGGGAGCGCCGCCGCGCTTCCCAAGCAGCGCACTTATCCAGTGTGCCACCGGGCCGGCCCCGACAATCCCCTTTTTTTGACAGTTGAGAAAAAGAAGCCCCAGGGAGAGGAAGGGGTTTGCTTGACATCCTCGGTGAGTGAGTGGGCGAGATGCAACCAGGTGCTGGGGCCGTGATGCTAAGCTAAGTGATCTTTGTTTTCCCCTCGTGGTTCAGTTTGCTTCCCTCCTGGTAGTCGTACTGGGTGCAAATTCCCAAGGGACCCGTGGCTGGTGAGTCTGGCTGGGTGGAGCATGAGCTTGCCTGCTGTGCATTCATTGTCCCTCTGGGTTCTCTGGCTGCTCTGGGAGGTGATACCACCATCATATTCATGCTTTAAGTATCACATGTTTTGACATTTTGTTCACTGCATAATTGACAGTGTATAATCTCCCCTGTTGGCATCCAATCAGCTTGGGCCCACACTTTCCATTGGCTGTGATGAGGTTTGTTTCTCAGATAAAGGGCCTCGAGGAGTGGGTTAAGTGACTGGCATGCCCTTCCTCCCCAAGTGGTAGCCATGAGTTGAAAGAGTTTGAGAAGAACTGACATTAAAGAGGCAATAGATTCTATTTCCAGATGAGCTAGTTGGCTCTGAAGCCACCGGTCATTCAGTCTTTCCACGATGAATAACTAAGCCATAATATGAGTCCCTGGACATGTTCTCTCATAACGTCCCACAAATGTATGGCACTGGTCATGAGGACTGGAGGAACGGAGTGTGGATGACTCAGGGAAGTGCTTCCTTAATTGTGCAGATAAAATTGCATGTGGCGTGAGGCGAGGAGAGGTCATTGTCACCATCATCCCAGTGGACTATTCCAACAGCCTAACCTGGTCTCCCAGCTTCCCTCCCACCACCCCAGCCCATTGTCCACACAGCAGTTGTGTTAGTCAGGGTTCTCCAGAGAAACAGAACCAATAGGCTATATATAGACACACGTATCATGGAGAGATTTGTATTATCGTTTAATCCCATACACACACACACACGGGGTCTTCAAAAAGTTCATGAAAAGATTTGTATTATTCTTTAACTCCACTTTCTGTATATGTATCTTTATTTATTAATTATAAGGAATTCACTCACATCATTATGGAGACTGTCAAGTCCCAAGATCTGCATCAGCCACATGGGGATCCAGAAGAGCTGATGATGTCCCAGTCTGAAGGCTGGGAAGCTTGAGACCCGGGAAGAGCTGATATCTCACTTAGAGTCCAAAGGCAAGAAAGAACGGATGTCCCAGCTGGAAGGCAGCCAGGCAAGGGGAATTTCCTCCTACTCCTGGGAGGGTCAGACTTTTTGTTCTATTCTGGCCTTCAACTGATTGCAAGGGGTCCAGCCACGTTAGAGAAGACAATCTGTTTTACTCCATCTACCAGTTCAGATGTTAATCTCATCGAGACGCACCCTCACAGACACACCCAAAAGAATGTTTGACCAAATGCTCGGGCACCCTATGGCCCAGCCAAGTTGACAAATAAAATTAACCATCAGAGCAGTTAAGAGAGTAGGTTGTTTTAGACACAAATCAGATCATATCACTCTGATGCTTAAAATCCAAACTCCTCATATGACCTACAAGGCCACGTGAACAGGTCCCGTCCCACTTCTCCAACCCTATTTCCTCCACGTCTTCCCCTCATTCACTCTACTCCATCAACACTGGCCTCCTTCCCATCCTTTGAACATGACACATTTGTTTTCATCTCAACACCCCTGCAGTTGCTGCGCTCTTTTTTGGGGGTGCATTTCTGCTAGAACCTCAGAAATCCGGCTCCTTCTCATTGTTTAAGTCTCAACTCAAACATCACCTCCTCAGGGAGGCCTTCCTTGACCATCCTGGCTGAAGTAGCTTCCGCTCAGTCACTACAGCCCAGAACACTGCTTATTTTCTCCATTGCACTTAGAACGAACTGAAATTATCCTAGTTATTGATATGTTTATGTGTTTATCATTTTTCTCACCCACTAGAATGTAAACTCCACAAGAGCAGGGGACTTATTTGGCTCATGACTATATTTGAGTGCCTGGAACACAGTAGACTTTCAATAAATTTAGTTGAATAAATGAATTAATTGATGGTGGCACGTATTTTAAAGAAAAGGTTTAAAAATAGCCTCTCTTTCTGCCCTCGTAGAGAGGCATGTATTCTTGTGTCTAGGTTTCAGAAAATAAGGTGAATCCCAGGGCTTCTGTCCTCCTACCCATGTAATCCACTGACGATTCTAACTCTAAGAAATCCCATTTGCCTGGGTATTCCCTGAGATGGGGGCCCCTTGAGAAACACCTGGATTGAAGGAAGGAGGTGGCAGTGACATGCAGGTAAATGTTGGATGTTTTCCAAACCAATCTTCTCATCACACATGCAGTTTTAATGTTGTCAGAATTTAATTCGTTATACAAAGCTGGGAGCAGTAGGGTAGTATGTAAATAGCAAACCATGGGAAGATTGCTCTCCGCAAATACACTTGCCGACCCAGTCTATTTCCATATCCATTTAATGCATGAGTCGCTGTCCCTGGTGCGGAGACAATAGACTCAGTCGGGTGCCTGGGCTTCGTGAGGGGGGTGCCTCTGTCCGAAGTGCTGAAACAATCCCCTCACCCCCGCCCCTCTGCTCTAGGAGCTACTCGGCAGCGTGTGTGGTCACCGCGCCCTGCCCTTGCTGGGTCACACAGTAATGAGCTGCTGGAAATCACAAGGCTTGACTAGACTATAATTCCACTCTCATCTGGCATCTCTTGAAGCTCATCCAGGAGCTGTTGCTGCAGCCGTCCTATTCTGCTCCAGGGGGAGTGGCAGAGCTGTGCCCTTTTGGCAGCTGCACAGAGCATGTCCAGCCTTTGGTGTTGTGAACCACGACAATAATACCATGAGAAAGAACAGAGGTGCTGTAGATCTCAGTTCACAGTCTCCACTCACCAGTCCAGCCTTAGACTGCACGGTCTGTAGTGGTACCTCTGCCTGAGTGGTCCATGCCTAAGTAGGTACCCATTGGGTACCTTCCCATGTTTCCTTCCATTCCCTCAATATGGAAAATAAGGGACAATCTCTGTGAATCTTGTGGCCCTCAAGAAGTAAGTGACAGATATGATCTAAACTTTGGAGTAACAGAATGACCATTGAAAACTATTTGTTAAAAATTTTAAGGTATAACATACAAAGCAAATAGTAAGTATACAGCTTAAATTATTTTTTTGTGTGTAATCATCACCCAGATAAAAATACATAACATTTTCAGCGTGCCCCCTCCCTTGTGCCGCCTAAGAGGTAGTATCTTCCACCAAGTGTAATCACTTTTCTGACATCTGTCACCTCAGATCAGTTTTTCTTGTTCTCAAACTTCACATAAGTAGGATTCTTCAGTATGCACTCTTCTGAGTCTGACTTCTTTCATTCAACACAAGGCCTTGAGATTTGTCCAGGTTGTTGCATATCAGTAGTTTATCCTTTTTTATTGCTGTATAATACTCCTTTGTGCAAATAAACCACAGTTCATTTATCCATTCTGCTGCTGAGGGACACCTGGGTTGTTTTCTGTTTGAGGCTATTATGAACAAAGCTGTGAGCATTCTCGTGCATGTCTTTTCATGCACAAAGCACTTTTTAATGTTGGTTACATCTCCAGGAGTGGAATTGCTGGGTCATAGTGCACACATATGTTTCCAAAGTGGTTGTATCAACTTACAGTCATTTTTTGGGAAAAAAAATAGAATTCTCCTTCCTGATTCTGCTTTCTCTGTGTTGTCTTCATCAACAGGGAAGATGTTCTGAGGAGAGGCTCTGTTTAAATACTTGTGGCTTTAGAGTTTTCTAGGGCACTCTGTCAATCAATATTGATTAGATGACTGTTCCCTACTAATCTCTGCCTAGAAGCCAGAGACTTTTTTCTCTCATACATTTCTTTTCACTGGTTATCACCACGACTAACTCCCGTAATGGAATCTGAATGAGGCGATGCAGAGTTTAGAATAAATAACCCCCTCTTCTTCCTCCACACCCTGCTGGAAGGTGCCTGAGAGAAGAATCTGGCCAAGCAGAGCTAGGAGTGTGGTCTTCACCCTCAGTGCCACAGAGGAGTCCTGGGAGCTCCAGACACTCAAGGGCCAGTTAAAAATCTGCAAGAAGCTTTACTCTCCAAGAACAGGAGAGGGACAAGGAGCAGAGAAAAGAGAAAGCTCTTCCTCCTTTATTCTCCTTTCTCACCTTTTCCCCAGATTCTGTGAGATTTGGGGGCAATATACCTACTGCTAATGTAGAGTGTTTAGAGAATGTAAAGACTCCAACTGAGGCTGTAGTATAAACAGCTCAACAATCTCAAGGGAACTCGTAGAGTACTTTACAGACTGTCCTAGGCATTGATTCATTCATCAGAGGACCCAGCACCCAGGGGCTGCCTCCCCCTGCTGACTGCCCTCGCTGACCCTGGAGTCATGAGATTTCCCATTCCACACTCATGCTTCTGCAAAATCAGTCTCTCTGTCTCTGTCTCTAACTCTCTCTGTCTGACTCTCTCTGTTCCTCTCTCTCTCTGGCTCTGTCTATCTCTCTCTCTCTGTCTCTCTCCTCTCTCTGGCTCTCTTTCTCTGCCTTTCTCCATGTCTCTCTCTTTCTGCCTCTTTGTCTGTCTGTCTCTCTCTGTCGCACTGTCTCTTTTTCCCTCTCTGCTTTTTTTCCGGTTCACTTCCTATTCTCTGCCATGTCTTTTGGAGAAAAGTCCTCTGGATTCAGAACAGCCAAAAGGGCTGGTGCAGAATAAAGTGAGGCTCCTGTGTTCTCTTGAGACGGAGCCAAAGATTCTCATAACTCCTTTAGAGGCAGCAGTAGAGATGGGTGATGGTTTGTGCTTCATGGGATGAGAGCAATCGGGGCTACGCCAACAGAATCATAGACCTTCTGCCCTGCCTTTCTGAGTTGGGGTTGGGGAGAGCTCTTGGCTGGGCTGAGGGTTAGAAGACTCGAAACAGGGTGAAGACAGAGGGTAGAATACATTTGTGCTGTGCCTTGACTCAGATTCCCTTGGCCTGAGAGTTGGGGCCAGGCAGGCATGGTGGGACAAGAGAGGGTGCAGGGTGCAGTGTTCACCTGCAGGCCCTGGGAATGTTAGAGGGTCACATAGATCCTCGACATGCCTTTAGGGGGTTCTGAGAACAATCTGCAGGACTGAGATTGAGAACTCTGCCTGTCTGAAGGTTGCTTAACTCCCCAATCAGCCATCAAGGCTACCTGCAGGTAAGACAAGAAATGATCTCAAAATCTGCCACAGCTGCAGGAGTCTCCCCTGGCCCATCCCAGCCCTCTGGCCTGAGGACGGTTGCTGTCAGCACTTTCCTTTCTACGCAGATCAATAGGGCCCTTGGATATGACCTCAAGTTCAATTATGGCTTCAATTATGGAATAAAAAGGCTGTTATTGCACACCTACCTCTTATTAAAAACGTTGCACTGGGGGCTGGCAGAGACTGGACCTAGGGGGAATCATTAGCCCACTAATTTGAAATCAATTTAAAGTGCATTTGCTTAATGGTATGAGCATTGTGAATTATCTATAAATTGTTAATTTAGTTGAATGTCACACCAGATTTTCATTTTATAAATTACATTTTTGGGTTGGCAAATGTGAGTGTGTGTGTCCTTCCTCTCCCCTCCACCTCTTTTTCTAAAACAAAATATGATCATTTGTCTTGTGGTCTGAGCTTGTGATCCTTGCTACATAAGAGTCTTTGGTGTTTGGAGCCATTAGGGCAGAAAAGGGATGCTGCAAACAGCCCACACACCTATGACCTGCCTGTGCACCAGTGACAGTTTGGGGTGGAGAGTGGAGCAGAGTGGGGGGCTTGGAAGAGCTGGGCTGCCTTTCAGCTGGCTCTGGTGGGCTCAGAGTGGGAGAGGCTGAGCTCTCTTCTCTGCAGGTCGCTACCTCTGTCTGGACCAGGGGCCTGTGGCAGAGAAGCAGCTTTCCAGGATGAGTGAGCTCGAAGTGGCTAAGGGCTTGTATGTTCTCTACAGCAAATGCCATAGGAAAGAGATTGTTGGCTTAGAGGCAGCTTTTTCACTGTGGACCAGGCACCTTCAGATATGATATAGCACCACGTGGACCCTTGTGGGCAGACAGGGACACTCTCTACCAAACCAGTTGGAATTCACGACTCTTTCTGAGCTTCTGTTCCATCCAGGCACTGTGCTAGGAACTCAAACATGAATAAGGATCCTGCCCTCAAAAATATCTGTGTTGATAAATCATCACTTGCTTGTATGGAGCCCTGACTTTGTGCCCTGCTCTGTGCTGAGTGGATTATCAGCATGCCTAGTGAGTCCTCACTGGAACACTGAGTTGGGTACGTCATCGGCCCCATTCGACAGATGAAATAACTGTGAGTGGTTGGTTGTTGGCAAAAACACCCATTATTATTCCCCTCTCTTTATCCCCACCCCTTTGCAACATGACTTGGAAGTTCCTCCCGTTAAGAGGTGGAGCCCATTTCCCCACCATTGGAATCTAGGATGACTGTGACTTACTGTGACAGTAGAATGTAGCAGAAGTGACACTGTGGCATTCTGATGCTGGGCCTGGGGAGCTGTGTTAGTCCCCTAAGGCTGCCACAACAAAGTTCTGTAACCGGGTGGCTGAAACAACAGGAATTTATTGTCGCATGGTTCTGGAGGCTGCAAGTCTGAAATCAAAGTGCTGCCAGGTCCACGCCCCCTCTGAAACCTATGGGGGATCTTTCCTCGCCTCTTCCCAGCTTCTGACGTTTTGCTGACAGTCTCTGGCATTCCTCAGCTTGGAGACGTTGCTGTAATCCTCCATCCTCCCGTGGCGTTCTGTGTGTGCGTCATTGCATCATCTCCCCTCCGCACGTGTCTGTGTCCACATTTCCTCTGTTTGTAAGGATACCAGTTGTGTTAGTTTTCCGGGGCTGCCATAACAAAGTACCACAGACTGGGGGGCTTAAACTACAGATATTTATTTTCCCGTAGTTCTGGAGGCTGGAAGTCCAAGGTCGAGGTGTCGGCAGGGTTGGTTCCTCCTGAGGCCTCTCTCCTTGGCTTGTAGGTGGCCGTCTTCCCGCTGTGTCTTCACACGGTCTTTCCTGTGTGTGTGTTTTAATCTCTTCTTCTTATAAGGATGGCTGTCAGATTGGATCAGGAACCCTCCAACAGGCTCATTTTAATCGCCTCTTCAGAGGCCCCATCTCCAAATACAGTTACATTTTGAGGTACTGGGGTGTTAAAACTTCAACATATAAATTTTGGGGCTGGAGAACACAATCGAACCCGTAACACCAGTCATATTGGATTAGGGCCCACCCTGATAACCTCATCTTAACTTGATTAAATCTGTAAAGACCCGGTTTTCTTTTTTTATTTTTTATATATACATATATATTTAACATTTACTAGTACATATTTGTGGGGTATAATGTATTGTTTCAATACATGCATATAATACTGCACAATGATTCACTTAGGGTAGATAGCAGAGTTTTGTACTCGTTAGTCCGTCACTTCCCCTCTCTCCCTCCTCATTTTCAAATAAGGTCATGTTCTGAGACAACAGGGGTTAGGACTTCGACATATCTTTTTTGGAGGCCTCAATTTAGCCCATAACAGGTGGACACGTGCATGTCCACTCATTCTCCAGGAACCCTTACGTTGCCCTGTGAACAAGCCTGAGCCAGCCTGCTGGATGGTGAGTGACATATTGCCCTGTGACCCCTGTCCCCCAGCCTGACAGCCAGCCAAGCCCCCAAAGCAGAGCCACCCAGCCAACCTACAGCTGGCTTCAGAGGCCTGAGAGAGTCATGCCAGGATCAGAAGAAACCCCCTAGCCGAGCCCAGGTTCATCTGTGACCCCACGGAACCATGAGCTAAACATGTGGTGGTTGTTTTAAGCCACTAGATTTTGAAGTGGTTTGTCAGGCAGCAAGAAATAATTGACATACTGAGGCTCGGAGAGATTAAGTGGCTTGCACAAGGTCACACAGCTACAGGTGGAACTGAGGGAGCCCAATGCTCTGATTACCACACCTCAGGGATAGGCTGTGTTCCAAGGTATCAGGTTCTGCCCAAGTGTCCCTGGAAAAAAGGTCCCAGAGCTCTGGGTGGGACCTCTGGAACCTAGTGGTCCAGGAGACAAGGTGGGAAGAGCCTTGACTCAGTCCCCCAGGGCCATTTGCCGTGAGGCCCTCGGGGAAGTCACTCACCAGCTGACCCTTGGTTTTCCTCTCTGTGCAATGGGGTGGTGATATGCCTGCCTTGCAGCGTCACGAGGAGCTGGCGAGATTCTGAATGTGACAGCCTTTTGTGAACCGCATGGTCTCTCTGTCCCCTTTGGAAGTACCTGCATCACTGAGGCACTGCAAGTCCTCGCTCCCAGTGGGGGCATTTGCGTGTAGTGGAAACTGACCCTGGAGTCAGATGGTCCGGGTTCAAACCCCACCACCCGGGGAAGGTGGGAGAGTCACTTTCTCCTCTGAAAAATGGGGGTACACCTTCCTTCCAGGGTGGGTGGTGGGATGAGGCGAGCTCACGGATGGACAGGAGGCACGTGGGAGGGACTGTGTCACATCCCCGCTTCCCTCCCTCTCCTGCCCTGGCTTCTGCGTGTTCTGATTAACAAGATGAGGCAGGTCAGCCCTGAAGGAGCTCCAGCAGGCAGAGAGCAGGGTGACTGTTTGGGGACAGCGCAGTCAGAAGCCAGACAAGTACGAGCGGCATCTCTGCTGGGTAGACTTGTGCAGGACGAAGTCTCCATTTGTCTTGTGCTGACAATCCATTCCTTCATCTCAAGCCCCTTAGAGAAGAGCTGGGGCAGGAGGATGGGAAGCAAGGAGGGGCAGGCAGAGGAGCTGGGGAGTAAAAGGTGCTGGCTAACCCCACCCACTCTGCAGCCCCAGAGCCCCACTTCTGATGAGATCATGCCCATTTTACAGGTAGGCAGATTGAGGCTTGAAGGGGTAGAAAATGTATTCGGTTGATAAATATTTATAATAAACACACTGTATGCCAGCAGCTGGGGACACCCAGTCTCAGCCTTCATGGAGTGCACGTAGTGCTGGGAGAGAGCCCAGCAGCAGGCCATTAAAAATGCAGGCAAAGGAAGTACAAGGTGCTGTGTGGTCACATCCCAGGACAACTAACCCAGACCTGGGGCGCCGGTGAAGGCTTCCTGGAGGAAGCTGAGTCCTGAGGGGTAAGGAGGAGCTGCGAAGGTGCAGTGGGTGCAGCAGGAGTGTTCCAGGCAGGGAGAACAGCCTGGCAAAGGCCTGGACGTGAGCCACTGCACCGCACGGATCAGGAACGGGGCCGCTTGGTTCTGCCTAGGCCTGAGGGGCAAAGCAGAGGCAGCAGCAGGAGATGAAAATGGAGAAGTTGTTAGTGAGACCCTAAAGGGCCTTGAGGGCTGTAGGAAGAAACTTCAACTTCAAATCTGGAGGTAACAGACAATGCTTCAGCTAGCCACTGTCGCAATAATGCTGCATAACGAACCTCCTGAACTCAGTGGCTTCAAACAACAGTCACTTGATTGGCACCAGCTGGAAGTCAGCTAATCGATGTAAGGACCACCTGGCCTTGGCTTCAGGCCACAGATTGGGTCAAGTTGGTTCCAAGTGTCTTTCAACCTCCTGGGACCAGGGCTCGCCAGGGCATGTTCTTCCCATGGTGGGGCAGAAGCCCTGAGGACAAATCCCCCAGGGCAAGCATATTTCAAGCCCTTGCTTGCTTCACTCTTGCCACATCCTGGTGGACAACCAAAGTGACATGGCCCCACATCAGTAGGACGAACAAGCATATTCCACCCATAGTCAGAAAAGGAGGGGCTGGGAAAAGAATCGTTCCTATTTACTGATGGGCTTTGCAACTCCAAGCACATAAGTACCATCCTGAGCTGGGAGAAATCTGTTTCACAGCAATGATGGTGATAGTTATGGCAGCTGAGCAGGTGTCACTGTGGCCGAGCCCTTGGCAAACATCATCTCACTAAAACACAGCCATGCACAATGGGTATTGTTCTATTTAACAGATGAGCAAACAGGTTAAGATAGAGTACATGTGATGTAGACTGAACTGTGTCCCCCCAATTTTAGGTATTAGAAGTTTGATCCCCACTGTAACTGTTGAGGGTGGGAAATCCTATTATGGTCATTGAAAGGTGGGGCCTTGAAGAGGAGATTGAGTTGATGGCTTAATGGTGGTTGTGGGTGTGTTCTGAGGGCTTTAAAAGGAGAGCACGTGAGAGTCTCCCTCTCTCTACCACTTTCTGCCATGTGAGACCCCTGCGTCACTGAAGCCACCACCAAAGAAGATCCTCACCAGATGTGTTCCCTGAACGTCGGACTACCCAGCCTCCAAAACTGTAAGCAATAAATTTCATTTTCTTTTCTTTTTTTTTTTTTCCTTTTTGTCTTTTTTACTGACCAGTAATGGGATCGCAACCCTTGGTGTTGCGCCCGCACCGCGCTCAGCCAGTGAGCGGGAACTGGTCTCCACATGGGATCCAAACCCTCGGAGGGAGCGCTGCAAGCGGTGCACTCTCCAGTGCGCCACCGGGCCGGCCCATAAATTTCATTTTCTTACAAATTACCTGGTTCTGGGTATTTTTGTTATAAGCAACAGAAACAAACCAATACAATGTGTCTTACCAAATCCACATGGGGAATGGAGGCAGAACAGGGGTGATTTCTGTGACTGCACAGCAGGGTGTCTGCAGAGTGCAGCTCCAGACGCTTTCTGTCACCCTGTTGTGCCCCTTCCAAGCATCCCCTCTGCTGGATCAACTACGAGGGGGCAAGGGAGTGGCATCAGGCAATGCTACCCTCCTAAATACTCCTAAAACTCTGATTGGGACTTTGGGGCTCCCAAGTCTCTGCTCAGAGTAGGCGGGCGGCTGGTGCTGGTCCCAGCATCCCCTGGCGGGGACTCTGGTGCAGAGCACTTGGGCTGATGTTCGCTGGTACCTTCTGAGGGGGCGTGTCCCCTTCTCTCTTTCCTCACTGCTCTTCCTGCCTCCCCTCTACCCTGTGCCCTGCAGTGGAATGAGCTTTCTAAGGAGCAAATGACAGCCACCTCTCTTCCCTGCTTACAAAAAACCATTTAGATAATGCACTCCTGCAGTCAGAAAATCCAAGTGTATGAACAGACCCATAACAAATGTCTTCCTCCCGTTGCTCTCTGCCATCTGCCTAGCACCCCCCCCCCCA
>NW_007726249.1:732136-740189 GCF_000696425.1 Galeopterus variegatus
AGCCCCCCCCCCCCCCCACAGATAACCACTGCTTTAGGTTTTCTCATGTTTTCATCAGAATTTCTATATGCATATGCAAGCAAAAATGAGTATATATTCTTTTTTTTTTTTGTCTTTTGTCTTTTTTCCGTGTCCGGCAACGGATCGCAACCCTCAGTGTTGCCCCCGTACCGGACCGGGGACCGGCAACGGGATTGCAACCCTCGGTGTTGCTCCCGCGCCTCGCTCAGCCAGTGAGCGGGAACCGGTCTGTATGTGAGATCCGAACCCTTGGGCGGGAGCGCCACCGCGCTTCCCAAGCGGCGCACTATCCAGTGCGCCACCGGGCCGGCCCAAAAATGAGTATATATTCTCTCACCTGCCTATTTTTTTACATATGAGCCAGCACGTTTTTACATATTGTTTTGCAACCTCCGCCCTTCCCACATTTAAAATACCTTGGCAGTTTTTCCATATCAGCACACGGAAAGTTTTCTCGTTCTTTCTTTACAGATGCAGAGCATCCTACTGTCTGAATGAACTGACCATGATTTACTTCATCGGTCCCTGTGCTGATGGGTGATTGGGGGCAATACGTCCCTTGCTGTAGCAGACACTTGGCCAGTGTAAGTATATCTGCAGGATAAATTCTCAGAAGCAGGATTGCTGAATCAAAAGGATTTGCGACCGTAATTTTGATAGTTCCCACCAAATTACCCTCTATGGCGGCTGAACCAGCGCACACTCCCACCAGCAATGCATAAGAGCGCCTCTTTCCCATTAGCCTCGCCAACAGTCTGCTGCCCAACTTTTAGGTCTTTACTGATTGAATGGGCATGAAATGAGCTTCTGCTTTTAAAACTCTTTCATTGCATCCCCATTGTCCTCAGGATAAAGTCCAGCTTCCTTGGGCATACATGGCTGTGGGCACAGCCTTGTCCTTTCTCAAGGCTCAGAGTCACTAGGGAGGTGGGCTCAGACACAGCTCCTGTCTCTGGGCTTCAGTTGTCTTTGCAGTGAAGTAAGCAACACCACTGGCTTCTGAGGGATGCCGTGAACCCCCTGAGGATGCATGGGCAGGGATGGGCACCGTAGGCCTGCTGTAAAAGCTGGATCTCATTGAGATCTCCTGGGAAGCGGGGAGAGAGGCAGAGGCTCGGGCAACCTGGGCAGGTGATGGGGGTTCCTCTCCCCTCGCTTCCCTCCAGCCCTCTGCCCCTCCTCCATGCAATGTTCTGACACCTTGGCATGCTGAGTGCCTGCACATGCTCGCAGACCCCAGGCTCACTGCTGTGCCCGAGCTAATGAAGAGCATCTCATTAACGCTCGGAAAAGCTCATTAAGACTGTGAGCTGTGCAACAGAGGCAAAGGAAGGTCAAGGTTCTTTTCATGAGAGTTAGTGCCTCTGGGACCCTAAGGTGCCAATATTCACAAACAAGATGAAGGGGGATTTCTTTGTAGGCACGTAGGCAGCCAGCTGTGGGGCCAAAGTTCCCTGAAGCTCCCAAATAGACAGCCCCATCATTCCCCCAGCCTTGTCCCGGCCCCCACCCCTGGGAGGGACCGCATTACTGCTGGGAGCTGGACAGATCAGTCACCACACAGGGCCTTGAAGCATGAAGGCAGGTCAGTTTTGATGAGGAGATAAAGATCTGAGGTTGCGAGTGCCATCCACAGAAGGTGGAGGGGAGCGGGACCCGTCAACAGAAGCTGCCTGGAAGCTCAGTGGCCCCCATGCCAGGATGTCTGATGCCTGAGTCCCCAGCCTCATGTCCACCCTGCTCAGCCTGCTGGCCAGCCTCAAACAGGCTGCAGCCAAGTGTGGTCTCTTCGCCACCTGCCCCAATGATTTGAATGCTGTGGCGACAGCTGCTGCCAGGAGAACGAGTTCTTCTCCAGCCCCTTGAGGCTCTTTGTCATCATGTTCCTGGTCATCCTGTCCCTCTTGTGCATCTGTGTCCTGGCCAGGCACTTCTGCCACAACTGCAGAGAGCTGGAGCAGAAGCCCTGATGGATCACCAGGGGACCCCGGGACTGCACTCCACTGTCCCCCCACAGAGGGTCAGGGCATCCAGTTCTGAGCCCCCACCCCCTACAGCGAGGTTATTCTAAAGCCCACCCTGGGCCTGCCCCCGTCAGAGCCACCCCCTCTCTACAGCTTCAGGCCTGAAGAACATGCTGGGCTCAGAGGGGCATTGACCACCCAGCCTTTTGAGCCACCTCGTGCCTGGAATCTTGCCACTAGCGTCCTCATCCCCAGTGCCTCCTGGATCAAGCAAGCGACATCTGGGAGCCCTGGAATGCCCCCACCCATCCTGCCACGTCTCTCGTCATTCTTGGATTTAACTTATTGCCTTTCCTGCCCCTGTTCCACCCCAGCTGCCTCTCTGGTCCCGAAGCCTGGGCTGGAGTGGCTGTCTCCCCTCCCACCCCCCCAATCCAAGTTAGAGGCTGCCAGGAGGAACATGTCAACAGGTGCAGGTGCCCAGCAGTGCGAGGGGCTACTCTGAGAGGTAGAGAGACCAATTCTGGAGGTATACAGGTCTTGACTGGACAGCCAGCACTGAGACGTTATGGAGGGCCCTTCTGTACCTGTGGAGATTGGACTGGATGGAGCTGAGCCACCGTCCAGTGCTACCCGAAGAGAGAAGACCCCATTTTATACCCCCCAACACATGCATGAAACACTCACTAGACATTAGCTGATTGCAGGGGAGAAAGAAAAAAGAGAAGCTGCCTGGCAGTGTGCACTAGTCACCTTGGGGGGAGGTGACAGTGACACACTGTCTGGCCTCCACCCTTGACCTGCCTGCCCAACACCCCCCTGACAGTCTGAAAAGACAGAGGCGAAGGGGAAGAGGAGCTGTTCCTTAAAAGCAAGGAAATGAGCTAAGTGAGGGTTTCTTTACAAATGAGGCATATTTGGACTGCATGCAAATGAATGCAAATGACTCCACCTCCACATTAAAACTAGGTTATTGGGAAGGTCTTGGGACAAGGGCTTAGAGATGCCAGTCCTTTTTAAAAAGCACTTCTGGAGTGTCCTGTCTCTTTGCCAGCCCCTGCCCTCCCCCACCCCCTCCTACCTGACCCCCCACAAGCACCATGCTCCCAGCGCAGCGGTGGTCATTTGGGACAGGACCAACCCGGCAGATGTGGCCTCCCACACAAGTGCTGTTAGAGGCTTGGGTCAGAGCCCAGCCCGAGCCCTTCTCAGCCCTTCCCCTCATCCACGACGCTCAGGTTTCACAGAAGGCTGATGGGAAAACTCTGAAGGGTGAAGAATTGTACAAGCACAAGGGCTTTCGTTCCATTTTTCTAAGGACAGGCCTCTTGATCTCCCAGGCAAGTCAATCTCTCAGAGCCTTGGTTTCCCCATGTGTAAAATGGGTAGGATTGTACCTATTCCTTGAGGCTAACAAGTGAACTGATACATTTTGAACCCAGTAATGGGATGAATTGTCCCCCCAAAAGATAACTTAAGTCCCAACCTCTCGTACCTGTGAATGTGAGCTTATTTGGAAATAGGGACTTTGCAGATGATCAAGTTAAGATGAGGCCATCGGGGTGGAGTCTAATCCAATATGACTGGTGTCCCTCTTATAGAGAGAGAAGAAAATGTGAACAGAGAAACACAGAAAAAAGATGGCCATGTGAAGACAGAGGCAGAGACAGGACAGATGCCATCTACAAGCCAAGGAACTGCAAGGATGGCTGGCAACCAGCAGAAGCGAAAAGAGCTTGGAACGGATTCTCCCCCGCAACCCCCGGAAGGAACCAACCCTGCCAACGCCTTGATTTTGGACTTCCAGCCTCCAGAACTGTCAGAATGAATTTCTGTTGTTTGAATCACAGTTTGCAGCACTTTGTTGCAGCAGCCACGGGAGACTAATACAAAACCCGAGAAGAGCGCCTGGTGCAGTGTTTGTGCGTCAGCTGGCAGCACTCGATGTCTTTCTGCACCACGGACGGCGGGCCCCAAGGTCTCATATTCCTTCCACACACGCTTCCTGAGCACTGACTCCGTGCCTGCTTGCACCAGGCGGGGACACAGCGGCGCACATCTGTCTCGAATCTCCAGTCCCCCAGTCAATATTCACAGGCGACCTGGTGAGTGTCTTGGAGACCACCCTTCCCTTCTTTTCCACCCTCATGAATTAGCCCCAGCTCAGTCTGTGTCCGGCTTCACAAAGACCAAGGAAGGTCGGTCCCCAGCACAATGCCAGGCACATCAAAAGTGCTCAAAAATGTCCCACGTGGGGCTAGACGAGCCCCTGAAAAAGGCAGCATCTCCTGAGCCACACCTCCCACAGGGGAAGCGCCCAGCTTCACATTGGGCTTGCTGGGCCCACCACAACCTTCCTCCCCCGAGGGTCGGGCCCCCTCCACCCACCTCCACCCTCTGGTGCCACGTTCTGGCTGGGCAGCATGCGAACACTTAGTTATTTCAATTTTAAAAATATGATGGAGCCAGCAATGCTTAAAATGCTCGTGTTAGTAGCGGCGGTCTGCAGCTGCGTTTCACTCTGATAGGGACCATCTGCTGTGAGCAGGTGGCAGGCACGGCCAGCTCCTCCCACAGAGCCGACCCCCCCCCAACCACCCCCAGAGTAGGGTGGGGGAAATGGGGGCTTGGATCTGTGAAGATGGCTGTGGGGGGATCCCCAGCTCCCCAGGGAGGGTCTTAGAGGAACCCTTTGTGGCTAGGCCCTGGGGTAGGACATGCAGAACCCCAAGCTGGGTCCCTCTGTGCTCTCTGGCCAGGACTGGAAGACCTGGGGGTGACCACAGAACCTTCCAGCACTGGTCTCTGTAAAGCTGAAGGGGAAGATAGGAGGGGGCAGGGGATGTGAGGCCCCTGCCCTTGAACTGTCTGTGCTCTTCCTGCAAAGTCCCTGGGGCTCAGGAGGCAGCTCCAGCTCTGCCACTGACCCGGGGCTGTCACTTTGCATCTTGTGCCTGCTTCCACATCTGAGGAATGGGTGCCCCGGAACACCCACACCAGAAGGTTGTTGAGCACTGAGGCAGTGTGAGAGGGAGACCCTCCTACAAAAGTGACCCCACCCCAGGTGGCTGGGCATGGAGGAGGGCTGGTCTTTCTGCATTCAGGCAAATTGCCCAGTGTGGCTGCAGCCTGGCTGGCAGGAGGAGGCTGTCTTGCCCCCCAGCTCTGGCTCGGGCTGCAATGAAGGCAGTGGTCCACGCAGTGTGGGCACCAGCTCCTGCACCGGGCTGCAGGGTGCTTCCGGCCCAGGCCTGGGAACATACTAGTTGGAGCTGAGCTGGGGAACAAAGTGTCCCTGGGGTCAAAGAGAGCGGGCCTCTCGTCCCCTACCCGCTGGACCCAGGTGCTCAAGAGTCAGGAGCCAAGCATGGGGCTATAGGGACGCCCCATTGGGCAGGGGGATCTTATAGCCACTCCGGAGCAGCAGGAGACAGGCGCCCAGCCCCAGGGCCCCCGCCAGGAGCACGGCGCCCAAGGCTTTAAGGAAGGAAGTCCTGGTCCGGGTGAAGGAGCCGGGGGCCATGATGCCCAGCAGGGCGGTGCTGACGGTGAGCGTGTAGAGGATGGAGACGCCCGTGTTCAGTGCCACGATCTTGCCGAACTTGGCGAACGGGGCGATGATGCAGAAGAAGAGTGGCACGGTGGCGATGACCGTGGTGAGGGCGCTGGACACGATGGCCACGCCCACGTGCCGCACGGCCTCCAGCGTCCGCCACTGGCGCTGTGCACACGCGTCCTGCAGGTGGGGAGAGCAGGGCTGGGGGTGCGGGCCCTGGCTGAACACGCACCCTGGCCCAGGGCCAGCCCTGCCCCTGGAGGCCTGATTCCCACTCCGGAAGTGGGTGGTGACAGCAGCTGCTTCATGGGGTTGGGGCACAGGGCACAAGGTGGCTGGTTAAAAGTGGCTGTGGCCACCAGGGTGCGGAAGGTTTGCATATAGGTCCTCATAAACAGAAGCCCTGATTGGAACTGATTTCGTTCATTGGCCCCAAAGCAGTTAAATGTATAACTGATTTACTTTTTACATACTTATGAATGTTTTTACACCAATACAATTCCAAACTAGAGGATAAAACTCTGCCAGGCCCAGAGCTGATTTTGGCACTGAGTACACGGACATGTCCTCATCAAGCCACTGTGGGCTAGAAGGGAGTTTTGGTCTCAGGGTCATGGCTAGAAAGACCCACCCCCTGCCCAGGGGTTGGAGAATGAGACACGGACTTGGGGAAATGTGAAACAGGAAGGGCCCTTGGATATCATCTGTCTGGTCCAACCCCGTCATAGCTCACTTGGGGAGACTGAGGCGTGGATCTGCCCAAGGTCCCACAGGGATGCTTTGGCTGAGCTGGCTTTAGAATTTGAGTCCCAGGAAGAGATCGGCCCTAGGAAACCTCAGTTCCATAATATAGCCTGCTTGCAGTCTGGTACCAGGGGTGTCCAGCTGTCCTTGGGGGTTCCTCAGTTGTACCGAGGCAGGAGAAAACTCATTGAGGCAGGGGAAATGCAGGCAGGGTGCTCACCTCGGCTTGGTGGGGGGGCAGATTCTCTCCAGCCAGCAGGTAGCCCTCAACCAGATGGACGCAGTAATCCACGGAGGAGCCGACGAGGATGGACAGAGAGATGGCTTCCACGGCGCCCATCTCCCAGCCGCTCCAGTACATGATGGTCACCACAAGGCAGACGATGCCTGCCGGGGACAGTGTACAGTCTTGTACAGCTCTGTACAGCCCTGGAGGGCCCCTGGGGAACAGTGAAGTCTAGCGTCGGGCCCCCATCTCAGGTGACAGGAGTAGGGCCAGAGGGGACATTCACAGCAATGCGTCACTGAGCCAAAAGCTATTTCCTGGGGACACCTGTCTCTTCTCAGAGAGCACAGACTTGTGTGGGAGACAGTCCTATACACCACTGTCACAGATAGCACCTGGCAGAGGGTCTTTTACCTGGGTTGGGGTGGGGATGGGGCAAGGCAGTCAAGAAGCCTTCACCAAGGAGATCTGACAGGTAAGGGTTCAGAGAAACTTGCTGACTTGAGGCCACCAGGAAGACCCCAGCCTATTCCTGTCCCCACTGGCCTGGTGCCCGCCAACTCTCTCACCCACGTACCCAAGATGCTCAGGAGCACAGGCAGCAGGAGCAGGATGTGGGTGGTGAACACAGCCACTGCAGCCACACAGATGAGCAAGGACAGGACCAGGCCATATAAGGCACTCTGTACCCCTGGAAGGTGAGAGAGGGGGCCCTCAGTGGGGCTGTGGGGTGAGGGGCCCACAATTCTCTGCATCCCCACAGCTCAGCAGTTACTGGGGTTGCATAGGTGGCCACAATCACAGCTAGCTGTGCCACTCTGGGTAAGCCACTTGACCTCTCTGAACCTCCATTTCTTGATTTGTAAAATGGGGTAATAGAATCTACTCCATATGCCTAAAGTTTAAGAGTTTACGTTAACACAGCACAGGGCCTGGCACCTAGAAAGGGCTCATGCCTGACAGCTGCTATAAAGGTTGTAACTGTTATTTGTTAGGTGGCTAACTTCAAGATCAAACAATATGGCCAGATACCCCCAGGCAGGAGAGGACCCAGACTCCGGTCTCTGCACAGTGTCCCAGCCACTGTGTCATCCAGTTTCCCCAGGACTCTTGGCCAGGACCGAGAAGATGACAGAATGTAGCTCAGATGCCACACCAGGCCCTCCCTGCCCCAGGTCACCTCTGCATCGGCCCCTGCCTGCCCAGCCTGGTCCTGGGGAGAGGGGCTGGGCTCCCGCTTGCCTATGATCTCCATGAAGATCTGCTTCCAGTGCTCACAGGTCTGGAAGCCGCGGTGCAGGGCCGAGCCCTCGGGGAAGGTCTGCAGCTGCTGCTGGAGGAAGCGCTCCCAGCGCAGGTAGTCCGAGTAGGTCTGGAAGGAGGACTTGCCCTTGTATGTGGTCTGCGGGGGACATGAGCCGGTGAGATGGGCGCGGGCTGTGGCCCGCTCACCCTTCCCAGGGGGTGGCTGGTCTGCTCCGTGGCCACCAATGGCATGTGTTGTGTGTGTGTGTGTGGGGGGGGGGGGATCCAATCCAAAAA